>NW_026115495.1:0-51281 GCF_001640805.2 Lates calcarifer | reverse complement strand
GTGTGAAAAGCCCGTCTAGTGAAAGGAGAGGAGAAAGTAAAATCTCAAACACCTTTATATGAATATTGGTCAAATTCTCATGTTCATGTACAGTCGGGATGTATGGACACTGTGAGCAGCGAGGGGGATCTAATTACCTTCTGTGGACTCAGAGCGAGTCCCGCGTCTGCAAGTCTTCTTGTCTCGGCTTCTGCTCGCTCATTAAGCTCAGTATTATCAAATGCTGTCTCCAGTGAACGGAGAGGAGAAGATGGGATTTCAACCACTTTAATGTGAATATTGGTTACATTCTAATGTTCATGTACAGTCGGGATGTATGGAAACTGAGAGCCGCCGAGGGGATCTCTTCCCTTCTGCGGACTCACAGTGAGTATAGTATCTGAAAGTCTTCGTGTATCCGCTTCTGCTCTTTCATTAAGATCACAATTAACGACTGCTGTCTCATATGTGAAAGGAGAGAAAGTCCTCCTGTCTCGGCTTCTGCTTACAGTGAGTCCCGCGTCTGAAAGTCCTCCTGTCTCGGCTTCTGCTCACAGTGAGTCCCGGTTCTGAAAGTCCTCCTGTCTCGGCCTCTACTCGCTCACTAAGCGCCGAATGAAAAACTGCTGTCTAGTGAAAGGACAGGAGAAAGTAAAATCTCAAACACCTTTATATGAATATTGGTCAAATTCTCATGTTCATGTACATTCGGGTGTATGGAAATTGTGAGCCGTCGAGGGGGGTCTTATTCCCTTCTCTGCATTCACAGTGAGTCTCGCGTCTCCAAGTCTTCTTTTCTCGGCTTCTGCTCGCTCATTGAGCTCAGAATTAACAAATGCTGTCTCCAGCAAAAGGAGAGGAGAAGATGAGATTTCAGCCACTTTAATAGGAATATTGGTCCAATTCTAATTTTCATGAACTGTCGGAATGTATGGAAACAGTCCGTGACCGAGGGGAAACATTTTCCCGTCTGTAGACTCACAGTCATTCCCTCGTATGAAAGTCCTCCTGTCTCGGCTTCTGCTCACCGTGAGTCCCGGTTCTGAAAGTCCTCCTGTCTCGGTCTCTGCTCGCTCACTAAGCTCAGAATGAAAAACTGCTATCTAGAGAAACGAGAGGATAAAGTAACATCTCAACCAAGTTATATGAATATTGGTCAAATTCTCATCGTCATGTACAGTCGGGATGTATGGAAACTGTGAGCCGCCGGGGATCTTTTCCCTTCTGCGGACTCACAGTGAGTATAGTATCTGAAAGTCTTCGTGTATCCGCTTCTGCTCTCTCATTAAGATCACAATTAACGACTGCTGTCTCAAGTGAAAGGAGAGACCTTCTTTAGAGGCTGCATTTCAGGCCAGTGTGTGAAAAAGCCCGAAAATACACGTATCTCTGCTCAATTCCTAATGTTTATCAACTTTCATTTCATGGGCAAACAAAATAGACAGCAAATGTGTTCTGAGGCCAGTCAGTCAACATCTGCGTTTTACTTCTTTCTGTCGCTGATAAAGCTCACAATTACCAAATGCTGTCTCCAGCAAAAGGAGAGGAGAAGATGAGATTTCAGCCACTTTAATATGAATATTTGGTCCAATTCTAATTTTCATGAACTCTCGGAATGTATGGAAACAGTCCGTGACCGAGGGGAAACATTTTCCCGTCTGTAGACTCACAGTGATTCCCTGGTATGAAAGTCCTCCTGTCTCGGCTTCTGCTCACAGTGAGTCCGCGGTATGAAAGTCCTCCTGTCTCGGCTTCTGCTCACAGTGAGTCCCGCGTCTGAAAGTCCTCCTGTCTCGGCTTCTGCTCACAGTGATTCCCGCTTATGAAAGTCCTCCTTTCTCGGCTTCTGCTCGCTCACTAAGCTCAGATTGAAAAACTACTGTCTAGTGAAAGGAGAGGAGAAAGTAAAATGTCAAACACCTTTATATGAATATTGGTGAAATTCTAATGTTCATGTACAGTCGGGATGTATGGACACTGTGAGCCGCCGAGGGGGATCTAATTACCTTCTGTGGACTCAGAGCGAGTCCCGCGTCTGCAAGTCTTCTTGTCTCGGCTTCTGCTCGCTCATTAAGCTCAGAATTATCAAATGCTGTCTCCAGTGAAAGGAGAGGAGAAGATGGGATTTCAACCACTTTAATATGAATATTGGTGAAATTCTAATGTTCATATACAGTCGGGATGTATGGAAACTGTGAGCCACCGAGGGGGATCTTTTCCCTTCTGCGGACTCACAGTGAGTATAGTATCTGAAAGTCTTCGTGTATCCGCTTCTGCTCTCTCATTAAGATCACAATTAACGACTGCTATCTCATGTGAACGGAGAGACCTTTTTTAGAGGCTGCACTTCAGACCAGTGTGTGAAAAAGCCCGTCTAGTGAAAGGAGAGGAGAAAGTAAAATCTCAAAACACCTTTATATGAATATTGGTCAAATTCTCATGTTCATGTACAGTCGGGATGTATGGAAACTGTGAGCCGCCCGGAGGGGAATCTTTTCCCTTCTGCGGACTCACAGTGAGTATAGTATCTGAAAGTCTTCGTGTATCCGCTTCTGCTCTCTCATTAAGATCACAATTAACGACTGCTGTCTCAAGTGAAAGGAGAGACCTTCTTTAGAGGCTGCATTTCAGGCCAGTGTGTGAAAAGCCCGAAAATACACGTATCTCTGCTCAATTCCTAATGTTTATCAACTTTCATTTCATGAGCAAACAAAATAGACAGCAAATGCTGTCTGAGGCCAGTCAGTCAACATCTGCGTTTTACTTCTTTCTGTCGCTGATAAAGCTCACAATTAACAAATGCTGTCTCCAGCAAAAGGAGAGGAGAAGATGAGATTTCAGCCACTTTAATATGAATATTGGTCCAATTCTAATTTTCATGAACTGTCGGAATGTATGGAAACAGTCTGTGACCGAGGGGAAATATTTTCCCGTCTGTGGACTCACAGTGATTCCCGCGTATGAAAGTCCTCCTGTCTCGGCTTCTGCTCACAGTGATTCCCGCGTATGAAAGTCCTCCTGTCTCGGCTTCTGCTCACAGTGATTCCCGCGTATGAAAGTCCTCCTGTCTCGGCTTCTGCTCGCTTACTAAACTCAGAATGAAAAACTACTGTCTAGTGAAAGGAGAGGAGAAAGTAAAATGTCAAACACCTTTATATGAATATTGGTCAAATTCTAATGTTCATGTACAGTCGGGATGTATGGAAACTGTAAGCCGCCGAGGGGGATCTTTTCCCTTCTGCGGACTCACAGTGAGTATAGTATCTGAAAGTCTTCGTGTATCCGCTTCTGCTCTCTCATTAAGATCACAATTAACGACTGCTGTCTCATGTGAAAGGAGAGAAAGTCCTGCTGTCTCGCCTTCTGCTCACAGTGAGTCCCGCGTCTGAAAGTCCTGCTGTCTCGGCTTCTGCTCACCGTGAGTCCCGGTTCTGAAAGTCCTCCTGTCTCGGTCTCTGCTCGCTCACTAAGCTCAGAATGAAAAACTGCTATCTAGAGAAACGAGAGGATAAAGTAAAATCTCAACCAAGTTTATATGAATATTGGTCAAATTCTCATGTTCATGTACAGTCGGGATGTATGGAAACTGTGAGCCGCCGAGGGGGATCTTTTCCCTTCTGCGGACTCACAGTGAGTATAGTATCTGAAAGTCTTCGTGTATCCGCTTCTGCTCTCTCATTAAGATCACAATTAACGACTGCTGTCTCAAGTGAAAGGAGAGACCTTCTTTAGAGGCTGCATTTCAGGCCAGTGTGTGAAAAAGCCCGAAAATACACGTATCTCTGCTCAATTCCTAATGTTTATCAACTTTCATTTCATGGGCAAACAAAATAGACAGCAAATGTGTTCTGAGGCCAGTCAGTCAACATCTGCGTTTTACTTCTTTCTGTCGCTGATAAAGCTCACAATTAACAAATGCTGTCTCCAGCAAAAGGAGAGGAGAAGATGAGATTTCAGCCACTTTAATATGAATATTGGTCCATTTCTAATTTTCATGAACTGTCGGAATGTATGGAAACAGTCCGTGACCGAGGGGAAACATTTTCCCGTCTGTAGACTCACAGTGAGTCCCGCGTCTGAAAGTCCTCCTGTCTCGGCTTCTGCTCACAGTGAGTCCCGCGTCTGAAAGTCCTCCTGTCTCGGCTTCTGCTCACAGTGAGTCCCGGTTCTGAAAGTCCTCCTGTCTCGGCCTCTGCTCGCTCACTAAGCGCCGAATGAAAAACTGCTGTCTAGTGAAAGGACAGGAGAAAGTAAAATCTCAAACACCTTTATATGAATATTGTTCAAATTCTCATGTTCATGTACATTCGGGATGTATGGAAATTGTGAGCCGTCGAGGGGGGTCTTATTCCCTTCTGTGCATTCACAGTGAGTCTCGCGTCTCCAAGTCTTCCTTTCTCGGCTTCTGCTCGCTCATTGAGCTCAGAATTAACAAATGCTGTTTCCAGCAAAAGGAGAGGAGAAGATGAGATTTCAGCCACTTTAATATGAATATTGGTCCAATTCTAATTTTCATGAACTGTCGGAATGTATGGAAACAGTCCGTGACCGAGGGGAAACATTTTCCCGTCTGTAGACTCACAGTCATTCCCTCGTATGAAAGTCCTCCTGTCTCGGCTTCTGCTCACAGTGATTCCCGCTTATGAAAGTCCTCCTGTCTCGGCTTCTGCTCACAGTGATTCCCGCGTATGAAAGTCCTCCTTTCTCGGCTTCTGCTCGCTCACTAAGCTCAGATTGAAAAACTACTGTCTAGTGAAAGGAGAGGATAAAGTAAAATGTCAAACACCTTTATATGAATATTGGTCAAATTCTAATGTTCATGTACAGTCGGGATGTATGGACACTGTGAGCCGCCGAGGGGGATCTAATTACCTTCTGTGGGACTCAGAGCGAGTCCCGCGTCTGCAAGTCTTCTTGTCTCGGCTTCTGCTCGCTCATTAAGCTCAGAATTATCAAATGCTGTCTCCAGTGAAAGGAGAGGAGAAGATGGGATTTCAACCACTTTAATATGAATATTGGTGAAATTCTAGTGTTCATATACAGTCGGGATGTATGGAAACTGTGAGCCACCGAGGGGGATCTTTTCCCTTCTGCGGACTCACAGTGAGTATAGTATCTGAAAATCTTCGTGTATCCGCTTCTGCTCTCTCATTAAGATCACAATTAACGACTGCTATCTCATGTGAACGGAGAGACCTTTTTTAGAGGCTGCACTTCAGACCAGTGTGTAAAAAGCCCGTCTAGTGAAAGGAGAGGAGAAAGTAAAATCTCAAACACCTTTATATGAATATTGGTCAAATTCTCATGTTCATGTACAGTCGGGATGTATGGAAACTGTGAGCCGCCGAGGGGAATCTTTTCCCTTCTGCGGACTCACAGTGAGTATAGTATCTGAAAGTCTTCGTGTATCCGCTTCTGCTCTCTCATTAAGATCACAATTAACGACTGCTGTCTCAAGTGAAAGGAGAGACCTTCTTTAGAGGCTGCATTTCAGGCCAGTGTGTGAAAAAGCCCGAAAATACACGTATCGCTGCTCAATTCCTAATGTTTATCAACTTTCATTTCATGAGCAAACAAAATAGACAGCAAATGCTGTCTGAGGCCAGTCAGTCAACATCTGCGTTTTACTTCTTTCTGTCGCTGATAAAGCTCACAATTAACAAATGCTGTCTCCAGCAAAAGGAGAGGAGAAGATGAGATTTCAGCCACTTTAATATGAATATTGGTCCAATTCTAATTTTCATGAACTCTCGGAATGTATGGAAACAGTCTGTGACCGAGGGGAAATATTTTCCCGTCTGTGGACTCACAGTGATTCCCGCGTATGAAAGTCCTCCTGTCTCGGCTTCTGCTCACAGTGATTCCCGCGTATGAAAGTCCTCCTGTCTCGGCTTCTGCTCACAGTGATTCCCGCGTATGAAAGTCCTCCTGTCTCGGCTTCTGCTCGCTTACTAAACTCAGAATGAAAAACTACTGTCTAGTGAAAGGAGAGGAGAAAGTAAAATGTCAAACACCTTTATATGAATATTGGTCAAATTCTAATGTTCATGTACAGTCGGGATGTATGGAAACTGTGAGCCGCCGAGGGGGATCTTTTCTCTTCTGCGGACTCACAGTGAGTATAGTATCTGAAAGTCTTCGTGTATCCGCTTCTGCTCTCTCATTAAGATCACAATTAACGACTGCTGTCTCATGTGAAAGGAGAGAAAGTCCTGCTGTCTCGGCTTCTGCTCACCGTGAGTCCCGGTTCTGAAAGTCCTCCTGTCTCGGTCTCTGCTCGCTCACTAAGCTCAGAATGAAAAACTGCTATCTAGAGAAACGAGAGGATAAAGTAACATCTCAACCAAGTTTATATGAATATTGGTCAAATTCTCATCGTCATGTACAGTCGGGATGTATGGAAACTGTGAGCCGCCGAGGGGGATCTTTTCCCTTCTGCGGACTCACAGTGAGTATAGTATCTGAAAGTCTTCGTGTATCCGCTTCTGCTCTCTCATTAAGATCACAATTAACGACTGCTGTCTCAAGTGAAAGGAGAGACCTTCTTTAGAGGCTGCATTTCAGGCCAGTGTGTGAAAAAGCCCGAAAATACACGTATCTCTGCTCAATTCCTAATGTTTATCAACTTTCATTTCATGGGCAAACAAAATAGACAGCAAATGTGTTCTGAGGCCAGTCAGTCAACATCTGCGTTTTACTTCTTTCTGTCGCTGATAAAGCTCACAATTAACAAATGCTGTCTCCAGCAAAAGGAGAGGAGAAGATGAGATTTCAGCCACTTTAATATGAATATTGGTCCATTTCTAATTTTCATGAACTGTCGGAATGTATGGAAACAGTCCGTGACCGAGGGGAAACATTTTCCCGTCTGTAGACTCACAGTGAGTCCCCGCGTCTGAAAGTCCTCCTGTCTCGGCTTCTGCTCACAGTGAGTCCCGCGTCTGAAAGTCCTCCTGTCTCGGCTTCTGCTCACCGTGAGTCCCGGTTCTGAAAGTCCTCCTGTCTCGGTCTCTGCTCGCTCACTAAGCTCAGAATGAAAAACTGCTATCTAGAGAAACGAGAGGATAAAGTAAAATCTCAACCAAGTTTATATGAATATTGGTCAAATTCTCATCGTCATGTACAGTCGGGATGTATGGAAACTGTGAGCCGCCGAGGGGGATCTTTTCCCTTCTGCGGACTCACAGTGAGTATAGTATCTGAAAGTCTTCGTGTATCCGCTTCTGCTCTCTCATTAAGATCACAATTAACGACTGCTGTCTCAAGTGAAAGGAGAGACCTTCTTTAGAGGCTGCATTTCAGGCCAGTGTGTGAAAAAGCCCGAAAATACACGTATCTCTGCTCAATTCCTAATGTTTATCAACTTTCATTTCATGGGCAAACAAAATAGACAGCAAATGTGTTCTGAGGCCAGTCAGTCAACATCTGCGTTTTACTTCTTTCTGTCGCTGATAAAGCTCACAATTAACAAATGCTGTCTCCAGCAAAAGGAGAGGAGAAGATGAGATTTCAGCCACTTTAATATGAATATTGGTCCATTTCTAATTTTCATGAACTGTCGGAATGTATGGAAACAGTCCGTGACCGAGGGGAAACATTTTCCCGTCTGTAGACTCACAGTGAGTCCCGCGTCTGAAAGTCCTCCTGTCTCGGCTTCTGCTCACAGTGAGTCCCGGTTCTGAAAGTCCTCCTGTCTCGGCCTCTGCTCGCTCACTAAGCGCCGAATGAAAAACTGCTGTCTAGTGAAAGGACAGGAGAAAGTAAAATCTCAAACACCTTTATATGAATATTGTTCAAATTCTCATGTTCATGTACATTCGGGATGTATGGAAATTGTGAGCCGTCGAGGGGGGTCTTATTCCCTTCTGTGCATTCACAGTGAGTCTCGCGTCTCCAAGTCTTCCTTTCTCGGCTTCTGCTCGCTCATTGAGCTCAGAATTATCAAATGCTGTCTCCAGTGAAAGGAGAGGAGAAGATGGGATTTCAACCACTTTAATATGAATATTGGTGAAATTCTAATGTTCATATACAGTCGGGATGTATGGAAACTGTGAGCCACCGAGGGGGATCTTTTCCCTTCTGCGGACTCACAGTGAGTATAGTATCTGAAAGTCTTCGTGTATCCGCTTCTGCTCTCTCATTAAGATCACAATTAACGACTGCTATCTCATGTGAACGGAGAGACCTTTTTTAGAGGCTGCACTTCAGACCAGTGTGTGAAAAGCCCGTCTAGTGAAAGGAGAGGAGAAAGTAAAATCTCAAACACCTTTATATGAATATTGGTCAAATTCTCATGTTCATGTACAGTCGGGATGTATGGAAACTGTGAGCCGCCGAGGGGAATCTTTTCCCTTCTGCGGACTCACAGTGAGTATAGTATCTGAAAGTCCTCCTGTCTCGGCTTCTGCTCACCGTGAGTCCCGGTTCTGAAAGTCCTCCTGTCTCGGCTTCTGCTCACAGTGAGTCCCGCGTCTGAAAGTCCTCCTGTCTCGGCTTCTGCTCACAGTGAGTCCCGCGTCTGAAAGTCCTCCTGTCTCGGCTTCTGCTCACAGTGAGTCCCGGTTCTGAAAGTCCTCCTGTCTCGGCCTCTGCTCGCTCACTAAGCGCCGAATGAAAAACTGCTGTCTAGTGAAAGGACAGGAGAAAGTAAAATCTCAAACACCTTTATATGAATATTGTTCAAATTCTCATGTTCATGTACATTCGGGATGTATGGAAATTGTGAGCCGTCGAGGGGGGTCTTATTCCCTTCTGTGCATTCACAGTGAGTCTCGCGTCTCCAAGTCTTCCTTTCTCGGCTTCTGCTCGCTCATTGAGCTCAGAATTAACAAATGCTGTCTCCAGCAAAAGGAGAGGAGAAGATGAGATTTCAGCCACTTTAATATGAATATTGGTCCAATTCTAATTTTCATGAACTGTCGGAATGTATGGAAACAGTCCGTGACCGAGGGGAAACATTTTCCCGTCTGTAGACTCACAGTCATTCCCTCGTATGAAAGTCCTCCTGTCTCGGCTTCTGCTCACAGTGATTCCCGCTTATGAAAGTCCTCCTGTCTCGGCTTCTGCTCACAGTGATTCCCGCGTATGAAAGTCCTCCTTTCTCGGCTTCTGCTCGCTCACTAAGCTCAGATTGAAAAACTACTGTCTAGTGAAAGGAGAGGATAAAGTAAAATGTCAAACACCTTTATATGAATATTGGTCAAATTCTAATGTTCATGTACAGTCGGGATGTATGGACACTGTGAGCCGCCGAGGGGGATCTAATTACCTTCTGTGGACTCAGAGCGAGTCTCGCGTCTGCAAGTCTTCTTGTCTCGGCTTCTGCTCGCTCATTAAGCTCAGAATTATCAAATGCTGTCTCCAGTGAAAGGAGAGGAGAAGATGGGATTTCAACCACTTTAATATGAATATTGGTGAAATTCTAGTGTTCATATACAGTCGGGATGTATGGAAACTGTGAGCAGCCGAGGGGGATCTTTTCCCTTCTGCGGACTCACAGTGAGTATAGTATCTGAAAGTCTTCGTGTATCCGCTTCTGCTCTCTCATTAAGATCACAATTAACGACTGCTATCTCATGTGAACGGAGAGACCTTTTTTAGAGGCTGCACTTCAGACCAGTGTGTAAAAAGCCCGTCTAGTGAAAGGAGAGGAGAAAGTAAAATGTCAAACACCTTTATATGAATATTGGTCAAATTCTAATGTTCATGTACAGTCGGGATGTATGGAAACTGTGAGCCGCCGAGGGGGATCTTTTCTCTTCTGCGGACTCACAGTGAGTATAGTATCTGAAAGTCTTCGTGTATCCGCTTCTGCTCTCTCATTAAGATCACAATTAACGACTGCTGTCTCAAGTGAAAGGAGAGACCTTCTTTAGAGGCTGCATTTCAGGCCAGTGTGTGAAAAAGCCCGAAAATACACGTATCGCTGCTCAATTCCTAATGTTTATCAACTTTCATTTCATGAGCAAACAAAATAGACAGCAAATGCTGTCTGAGGCCAGTCAGTCAACATCTCCGTTTTACTTCTTTCTGTCGCTGATAAAGCTCACAATTAACAAATGCTGTCTCCAGCAAAAGGAGAGGAGAAGATGAGATTTCAGCCACTTAATATGAATATTGGTCCAATTCTAATTTTCATGAACTCTCGGAATGTATGGAAACAGTCTGTGACCGAGGGGAAATATTTTCCCGTCTGTGGACTCACAGTGATTCCCGCGTATGAAAGTCCTCCTGTCTCGGCTTCTGCTCACAGTGATTCCCGCGTATGAAAGTCCTCCTTTCTCGGCTTCTGCTCGCTCACTAAGCTCAGATTGAAAAACTACTGTCTAGTGAAAGGAGAGGAGAAAGTAAAATGTCAAACACCTTTATATGAATATTGGTGAAATTCTAATGTTCATGTACAGTCGGGATGTATGGACACTGTGAGCCGCCGAGGGGGATCTAATTACCTTCTGTGGACTCAGAGCGAGTCCCGCGTCTGCAAGTCTTCTTGTCTCGGCTTCTGCTCGCTCATTAAGCTCAGAATTATCAAATGCTGTCTCCAGTGAAAGGAGAGGAGAAGATGGGATTTCAACCACTTTAATATGAATATTGGTGAAATTCTAATGTTCATATACAGTCGGGATGTATGGAAACTGTGAGCCACCGAGGGGGATCTTTTCCCTTCTGCGGACTCACAGTGAGTATAGTATCTGAAAGTCTTCGTGTATCCGCTTCTGCTCTCTCATTAAGATCACAATTAACGACTGCTATCTCATGTGAACGGAGAGACCTTTTTTAGAGGCTGCACTTCAGACCAGTGTGTAAAAAGCCCGTCTAGTGAAAGGAGAGGAGAAAGTAAAATCTCAAACACCTTTATATGAATATTGGTCAAATTCTCATGTTCATGTACAGTCGGGATGTATGGAAACTGTGAGCCGCCGAGGGGAATCTTTTCCCTTCTGCGGACTCACAGTGAGTATAGTATCTGAAAGTCTTCGTGTATCCGCTTCTGCTCTCTCATTAAGATCACAATTAACGACTGCTGTCTCAAGTGAAAGGAGAGACCTTCTTTAGAGGCTGCATTTCAGGCCAGTGTGTGAAAAAGCCCGAAAATACACGTATCGCTGCTCAATTCCTAATGTTTATCAACTTTCATTTCATGAGCAAACAAAATAGACAGCAAATGCTGTCTGAGGCCAGTCAGTCAACATCTGCGTTTTACTTCTTTCTGTCGCTGATAAAGCTCACAATTAACAAATGCTGTCTCCAGCAAAAGGAGAGGAGAAGATGAGATTTCAGCCACTTTAATATGAATATTGGTCCAATTCTAATTTTCATGAACTCTCGGAATGTATGGAAACAGTCTGTGACCGAGGGGAAATATTTTCCCGTCTGTGGACTCACAGTGATTCCCGCGTATGAAAGTCCTCCTGTCTCGGCTTCTGCTCACAGTGATTCCCGCGTATGAAAGTCCTCCTGTCTCGGCTTCTGCTCACAGTGATTCCCGCGTATGAAAGTCCTCCTGTCTCGGCTTCTGCTCGCTTACTAAACTCAGAATGAAAAACTACTGTCTAGTGAAAGGAGAGGAGAAAGTAAAATGTCAAACACCTTTATATGAATATTGGTCAAATTCTAATGTTCATGTACAGTCGGGATGTATGGAAACTGTGAGCCGCCGAGGGGGATCTTTTCTCTTCTGCGGACTCACAGTGAGTATAGTATCTGAAAGTCTTCGTGTATCCGCTTCTGCTCTCTCATTAAGATCACAATTAACGACTGCTGTCTCATGTGAAAGGAGAGAAAGTCCTGCTGTCTCGGCTTCTGCTCACCGTGAGTCCCGGTTCTGAAAGTCCTCCTGTCTCGGTCTCTGCTCGCTCACTAAGCTCAGAATGAAAAACTGCTATCTAGAGAAACGAGAGGATAAAGTAACATCTCAACCAAGTTTATATGAATATTGGTCAAATTCTCATCGTCATGTACAGTCGGGATGTATGGAAACTGTGAGCCGCCGAGGGGGATCTTTTCCCTTCTGCGGACTCACAGTGAGTATAGTATCTGAAAGTCTTCGTGTATCCGCTTCTGCTCTCTCATTAAGATCACAATTAACGACTGCTGTCTCAAGTGAAAGGAGAGACCTTCTTTAGAGGCTGCATTTCAGGCCAGTGTGTGAAAAAGCCCGAAAATACACGTATCTCTGCTCAATTCCTAATGTTTATCAACTTTCATTTCATGGGCAAACAAAATAGACAGCAAATGTGTTCTGAGGCCAGTCAGTCAACATCTGCGTTTTACTTCTTTCTGTCGCTGATAAAGCTCACAATTAACAAATGCTGTCTCCAGCAAAAGGAGAGGAGAAGATGAGATTTCAGCCACTTTAATATGAATATTGGTCCATTTCTAATTTTCATGAACTGTCGGAATGTATGGAAACAGTCCGTGACCGAGGGGAAACATTTTCCCGTCTGTAGACTCACAGTGAGTCCCGCGTCTGAAAGTCCTCCTGTCTCGGCTTCTGCTCACAGTGAGTCCCGCGTCTGAAAGTCCTCCTGTCTCGGCTTCTGCTCACCGTGAGTCCCGGTTCTGAAAGTCCTCCTGTCTCGGTCTCTGCTCGCTCACTAAGCTCAGAATGAAAAACTGCTATCTAGAGAAACGAGAGGATAAAGTAAAATCTCAACCAAGTTTATATGAATATTGGTCAAATTCTCATCGTCATGTACAGTCGGGATGTATGGAAACTGTGAGCCGCCGAGGGGGATCTTTTCCCTTCTGCGGACTCACAGTGAGTATAGTATCTGAAAGTCTTCGTGTATCCGCTTCTGCTCTCTCATTAAGATCACAATTAACGACTGCTGTCTCAAGTGAAAGGAGAGACCTTCTTTAGAGGCTGCATTTCAGGCCAGTGTGTGAAAAAGCCCGAAAATACACGTATCTCTGCTCAATTCCTAATGTTTATCAACTTTCATTTCATGGGCAAACAAAATAGACAGCAAATGTGTTCTGAGGCCAGTCAGTCAACATCTGCGTTTTACTTCTTTCTGTCGCTGATAAAGCTCACAATTAACAAATGCTGTCTCCAGCAAAAGGAGAGGAGAAGATGAGATTTCAGCCACTTTAATATGAATATTGGTCCATTTCTAATTTTCATGAACTGTCGGAATGTATGGAAACAGTCCGTGACCGAGGGGAAACATTTTCCCGTCTGTAGACTCACAGTGAGTCCCGCGTCTGAAAGTCCTCCTGTCTCGGCTTCTGCTCACAGTGAGTCCCGGTTCTGAAAGTCCTCCTGTCTCGGCCTCTGCTCGCTCACTAAGCGCCGAATGAAAAACTGCTGTCTAGTGAAAGGACAGGAGAAAGTAAAATCTCAAACACCTTTATATGAATATTGTTCAAATTCTCATGTTCATGTACGTTCGGGATGTATGGAAATTGTGAGCCGTCGAGGGGGGTCTTATTCCCTTCTGTGCATTCACAGTGAGTCTCGCGTCTCCAAGTCTTCCTTTCTCGGCTTCTGCTCGCTCACTAAGCTCAGATTGAAAAACTACTGTCTAGTGAAAGGAGAGGAGAAAGTAAAATGTCAAACACCTTTATATGAATATTGGTGAAATTCTAATGTTCATGTACAGTCGGGATGTATGGACACTGTGAGCCGCCGAGGGGGATCTAATTACCTTCTGTGGACTCAGAGCGAGTCCCGCGTCTGCAAGTCTTCTTGTCTCGGCTTCTGCTCGCTCATTAAGCTCAGAATTATCAAATGCTGTCTCCAGTGAAAGGAGAGGAGAAGATGGGATTTCAACCACTTTAATATGAATATTGGTGAAATTCTAATGTTCATATACAGTCGGGATGTATGGAAACTGTGAGCCACCGAGGGGGATCTTTTCCCTTCTGCGGACTCACAGTGAGTATAGTATCTGAAAGTCTTCGTGTATCCGCTTCTGCTCTCTCATTAAGATCACAATTAACGACTGCTATCTCATGTGAACGGAGAGACCTTTTTTAGAGGCTGCACTTCAGACCAGTGTGTGAAAAGCCCGTCTAGTGAAAGGAGAGGAGAAAGTAAAATCTCAAACACCTTTATATGAATATTGGTCAAATTCTCATGTTCATGTACAGTCGGGATGTATGGAAACTGTGAGCCGCCGAGGGGAATCTTTTCCCTTCTGCGGACTCACAGTGAGTATAGTATCTGAAAGTCCTCCTGTCTCGGCTTCTGCTCACCGTGAGTCCCGGTTCTGAAAGTCCTCCTGTCTCGGCTTCTGCTCACAGTGAGTCCCGCGTCTGAAAGTCCTCCTGTCTCGGCTTCTGCTCACAGTGAGTCCCGCGTCTGAAAGTCCTCCTGTCTCGGCTTCTGCTCACAGTGAGTCCCGGTTCTGAAAGTCCTCCTGTCTCGGCCTCTGCTCGATCACTAAGCGCCGAATGAAAAACTGCTGTCTAGTGAAAGGACAGGAGAAAGTAAAATCTCAAACACCTTTATATGAATATTGGTCAAATTCTCATGTTCATGTACATTCGGGATGTATGGAAATTGTGAGCCGTCGAGGGGGGTCTTATTCCCTTCTGTGCATTCACAGTGAGTCTCGCGTCTCCAAGTCTTCCTTTCTCGGCTTCTGCTCGCTCATTGAGCTCAGAATTAACAAATGCTGTCTCCAGCAAAAGGAGAGGAGAAGATGAGATTTCAGCCACTTTAATATGAATATTGGTCCAATTCTAATTTTCATGAACTGTCGGAATGTATGGAAACAGTCTGTGACCGAGGGGAAATATTTTCCCATTGTGGACTCACAGTGATTCCCGCGTATGAAAGTCCTCCTGTCTCGGCTTCTGCTCACAGTGATTCCCGGTATGAAAGTCCTCCTGTCTCGGCTTCTGCTCACAGTGATTCCCGCGTATGAAAGTCCTCCTGTCTCGGCTTCTGCTCGCTTACTAAACTCAGAATGAAAAACTACTGTCTAGTGAAAGGAGAGGAGAAAGTAAAATGTCAAACACCTTTATATGAATATTGGTGAAATTCTAATGTTCATGTACAGTCGGGATGTATGGAAACTGTGAGCCGCCGAGGGGGATCTTTTCTCTTCTGCGGACTCACAGTGAGTATAGTATCTGAAAGTCTTCGTGTATCCGCTTCTGCTCTCTCATTAAGATCACAATTAACGACTGCTGTCTCATGTGAAAGGAGAGAAAGTCCTGCTGTCTCGGCTTCTGCTCACCGTGAGTCCCGGTTCTGAAAGTCCTCCTGTCTCGGTCTCTGCTCGCTCACTAAGCTCAGAATGAAAAACTGCTATCTAGAGAAACGAGAGGATAAAGTAAAATCTCAACCAAGTTTATATGAATATTGGTCAAATTCTCATCGTCATGTACAGTCGGGATGTATGGAAACTGTGAGCCGCCGAGGGGGATCTTTTCCCTTCTGCGGACTCACAGTGAGTATAGTATCTGAAAGTCTTCGTGTATCCGCTTCTGCTCTCTCATTAAGATCACAATTAACGACTGCTGTCTCAAGTGAAAGGAGAGACCTTCTTTAGAGGCTGCATTTCAGGCCAGTGTGTGAAAAAGCCCGAAAATACACGTATCTCTGCTCAATTCCTAATGTTTATCAACTTTCATTTCATGGGCAAACAAAATAGACAGCAAATGTGTTCTGAGGCCAGTCAGTCAACATCTGCGTTTTACTTCTTTCTGTCGCTGATAAAGCTCACAATTACCAAATGCTGTCTCCAGCAAAAGGAGAGGAGAAGATGAGATTTTAGCCACTTTAATATGAATATTGGTCCATTTCTAATTTTCATGAACTGTCGGAATGTATGGAAACAGTCCGTGACCGAGGGGAAACATTTTCCCGTCTGTAGACTCACAGTGAGTCCCGCGTCTGAAAGTCCTCCTGTCTCGGCTTCTGCTCACAGTGAGTCCCGCGTCTGAAAGTCCTCCTGTCTCGGCTTCTGCTCACAGTGAGTCCCGGTTCTGAAAGTCCTCCTGTCTCGGCCTCTGCTCGCTCACTAAGCGCCGAATGAAAAACTGCTGTCTAGTGAAAGGACAGGAGAAAGTAAAATCTCAAACACCTTTATATGAATATTGTTCAAATTCTCATGTTCATGTACATTCGGGATGTATGGAAATTGTGAGCCGTCGAGGGGGGTCTTATTCCCTTCTGTGCATTCACAGTGAGTCTCGCGTCTCCAAGTCTTCCTTTCTCGGCTTCTGCTCGCTCATTGAGCTCAGAATTAACAAATGCTGTCTCCAGCAAAAGGAGAGGAGAAGATGAGATTTCAGCCACTTTAATATGAATATTGGTCCAATTCTAATTTTCATGAACTGTCGGAATGTATGGAAACAGTAGGTGACCGAGGGGAAACATTTTCCCGTCTGTAGACTCACAGTCATTCCCTCGTATGAAAGTCCTCCTGTCTCGGCTTCTGCTCACAGTGATTCCCGCTTATGAAAGTCCTCCTGTCTCGGCTTCTGCTCACAGTGATTCCCGCGTATGAAAGTCCTCCTTTCTCGGCTTCTGCTCGCTCACTAAGCTCAGATTGAAAAACTACTGTCTAGTGAAAGGAGAGGAGAAAGTAAAATGTCAAACACCTTTATATGAATATTGGTGAAATTCTAATGTTCATGTACAGTCGGGATGTATGGACACTGTGAGCCGCCGAGGGGGATCTAATTACCTTCTGTGGACTCAGAGCGAGTCCCGCGTCTGCAAGTCTTCTTGTCTCGGCTTCTGCTCGCTCATTAAGCTCAGAATTATCAAATGCTGTCTCCAGTGAAAGGAGAGGAGAAGATGGGATTTCAACCACTTTAATATGAATATTGGTGAAATTCTAATGTTCATATACAGTCGGGATGTATGGAAACTGTGAGCCACCGAGGGGGATCTTTTCCCTTCTGCGGACTCACAGTGAGTATAGTATCTGAAAGTCTTCGTGTATCCGCTTCTGCTCTCTCATTAAGATCACAATTAACGACTGCTGTCTCAAGTGAAAGGAGAGACCTTCTTTAGAGGCTGCATTTCAGGCCAGTGTGTGAAAAAGCCCGAAAATACACGTATCGCTGCTCAATTCCTAATGTTTATCAACTTTCATTTCATGAGCAAACAAAATAGACAGCAAATGCTGTCTGAGGCCAGTCAGTCAACATCTCCGTTTTACTTCTTTCTGTCGCTGATAAAGCTCACAATTAACAAATGCTGTCTCCAGCAAAAGGAGAGGAGAAGATGAGATTTCAGCCACTTTAATATGAATATTGGTCCAATTCTAATTTTCATGAACTCTCGGAATGTATGGAAACAGTCTGTGACCGAGGGGAAATATTTTCCCGTCTGTGGACTCACAGTGATTCCCGCGTATGAAAGTCCTCCTGTCTCGGCTTCTGCTCACAGTGATTCCCGCGTATGAAAGTCCTCCTGTCTCGGCTTCTGCTCGCTTACTAAACTCAGAATGAAAAACTACTGTCTAGTGAAAGGAGAGGAGAAAGTAAAATGTCAAACACCTTTATATGAATATTGGTCAAATTCTAATGTTCATGTACAGTCGGGATGTATGGAAACTGTGAGCCGCCGAGGGGGATCTTTTCTCTTCTGCGGACTCACAGTGAGTATAGTATCTGAAAGTCTTCGTGTATCCGCTTCTGCTCTCTCATTAAGATCACAATTAACGACTGCTGTCTCAAGTGAAAGGAGAGACCTTCTTTAGAGGCTGCATTTCAGGCCAGTGTGTGAAAAAGCCCGAAAATACACGTATCGCTGCTCAATTCCTAATGTTTATCAACTTTCATTTCATGAGCAAACAAAATAGACAGCAAATGCTGTCTGAGGCCAGTCAGTCAACATCTCCGTTTTACTTCTTTCTGTCGCTGATAAAGCTCACAATTAACAAATGCTGTCTCCAGCAAAAGGAGAGAAGATGAGATTTCAGCCACTTAATATGAATATTGGTCCAATTCTAATTTTCATGAACTCTCGGAATGTATGGAAACAGTCTGTGACCGAGGGGAAATATTTTCCCGTCTGTGGACTCACAGTGATTCCCGCGTATGAAAGTCCTCCTGTCTCGGCTTCTGCTCACAGTGATTCCCGCTTATGAAAGTCCTCCTTTCTCGGCTTCTGCTCGCTCACTAAGCTCAGATTGAAAAACTACTGTCTAGTGAAAGGAGAGGAGAAAGTAAAATGTCAAACACCTTTATATGAATATTGGTGAAATTCTAATGTTCATGTACAGTCGGGATGTATGGACACTGTGAGCCGCCGAGGGGGATCTAATTACCTTCTGTGGACTCAGAGCGAGTCCCGCGTCTGCAAGTCTTCTTGTCTCGGCTTCTGCTCGCTCATTAAGCTCAGAATTATCAAATGCTGTCTCCAGTGAAAGGAGAGGAGAAGATGGGATTTCAACCACTTTAATATGAATATTGGTGAAATTCTAATGTTCATATACAGTCGGGATGTATGGAAACTGTGAGCCACCGAGGGGGATCTTTTCCCTTCTGCGGACTCACAGTGAGTATAGTATCTGAAAGTCTTCGTGTATCCGCTTCTGCTCTCTCATTAAGATCACAATTAACGACTGCTATCTCATGTGAACGGAGAGACCTTTTTTAGAGGCTGCACTTCAGACCAGTGTGTGAAAAGCCCGTCTAGTGAAAGGAGAGGAGAAAGTAAAATCTCAAACACCTTTATATGAATATTGGTCAAATTCTCATGTTCATGTACAGTCGGGATGTATGGAAACTGTGAGCCGCCGAGGGGAATCTTTTCCCTTCTGCGGACTCACAGTGAGTATAGTATCTGAAAGTCCTCCTGTCTCGGCTTCTGCTCACCGTGAGTCCCGGTTCTGAAAGTCCTCCTGTCTCGGCTTCTGCTCACAGTGAGTCCCGCGTCTGAAAGTCCTCCTGTCTCGGCTTCTGCTCACAGTGAGTCCCGCGTCTGAAAGTCCTCCTGTCTCGGCTTCTGCTCACAGTGAGTCCCGGTTCTGAAAGTCCTCCTGTCTCGGCCTCTGCTCGCTCACTAAGCGCCGAATGAAAAACTGCTGTCTAGTGAAAGGACAGGAGAAAGTAAAATCTCAAACACCTTTATATGAATATTGTTCAAATTCTCATGTTCATGTACATTCGGGATGTATGGAAATTGTGAGCCGTCGAGGGGGGTCTTATTCCCTTCTGTGCATTCACAGTGAGTCTCGCGTCTCCAAGTCTTCCTTTCTCGGCTTCTGCTCGCTCATTGAGCTCAGAATTAACAAATGCTGTCTCCAGCAAAAGGAGAGGAGAAGATGAGATTTCAGCCACTTTAATATGAATATTGGTCCAATTCTAATTTTCATGAACTGTCGGAATGTATGGAAACAGTCCGTGACCGAGGGGAAACATTTTCCCGTCTGTAGACTCACAGTCATTCCCTCGTATGAAAGTCCTCCTGTCTCGGCTTCTGCTCACAGTGATTCCCGCTTATGAAAGTCCTCCTGTCTCGGCTTCTGCTCACAGTGATTCCCGCGTATGAAAGTCCTCCTTTCTCGGCTTCTGCTCGCTCACTAAGCTCAGATTGAAAAACTACTGTCTAGTGAAAGGAGAGGATAAAGTAAAATGTCAAACACCTTTATATGAATATTGGTCAAATTCTAATGTTCATGTACAGTCGGGATGTATGGACACTGTGAGCCGCCGAGGGGGATCTAATTACCTTCTGTGGACTCAGAGCGAGTCTCGCGTCTGCAAGTCTTCTTGTCTCGGCTTCTGCTCGCTCATTAAGCTCAGAATTATCAAATGCTGTCTCCAGTGAAAGGAGAGGAGAAGATGGGATTTCAACCACTTTAATATGAATATTGGTGAAATTCTAGTGTTCATATACAGTCGGGATGTATGGAAACTGTGAGCAGCCGAGGGGGATCTTTTCCCTTCTGCGGACTCACAGTGAGTATAGTATCTGAAAGTCTTCGTGTATCCGCTTCTGCTCTCTCATTAAGATCACAATTAACGACTGCTATCTCATGTGAACGGAGAGACCTTTTTTAGAGGCTGCACTTCAGACCAGTGTGTAAAAAGCCCGTCTAGTGAAAGGAGAGGAGAAAGTAAAATGTCAAACACCTTTATATGAATATTGGTCAAATTCTAATGTTCATGTACAGTCGGGATGTATGGAAACTGTGAGCCGCCGAGGGGGATCTTTTCTCTTCTGCGGACTCACAGTGAGTATAGTATCTGAAAGTCTTCGTGTATCCGCTTCTGCTCTCTCATTAAGATCACAATTAACGACTGCTGTCTCAAGTGAAAGGAGAGACCTTCTTTAGAGGCTGCATTTCAGGCCAGTGTGTGAAAAAGCCCGAAAATACACGTATCGCTGCTCAATTCCTAATGTTTATCAACTTTCATTTCATGAGCAAACAAAATAGACAGCAAATGCTGTCTGAGGCCAGTCAGTCAACATCTCCGTTTTACTTCTTTCTGTCGCTGATAAAGCTCACAATTAACAAATGCTGTCTCCAGCAAAAGGAGAGGAGAAGATGAGATTTCAGCCACTTAATATGAATATTGGTCCAATTCTAATTTTCATGAACTCTCGGAATGTATGGAAACAGTCTGTGACCGAGGGGAAATATTTTCCCGTCTGTGGACTCACAGTGATTCCCGCGTATGAAAGTCCTCCTGTCTCGGCTTCTGCTCACAGTGATTCCCGCTTATGAAAGTCCTCCTTTCTCGGCTTCTGCTCGCTCACTAAGCTCAGATTGAAAAACTACTGTCTAGTGAAAGGAGAGGAGAAAGTAAAATGTCAAACACCTTTATATGAATATTGGTGAAATTCTAATGTTCATGTACAGTCGGGATGTATGGACACTGTGAGCCGCCGAGGGGGATCTAATTACCTTCTGTGGACTCAGAGCGAGTCCCGCGTCTGCAAGTCTTCTTGTCTCGGCTTCTGCTCGCTCATTAAGCTCAGAATTATCAAATGCTGTCTCCAGTGAAAGGAGAGGAGAAGATGGGATTTCAACCACTTTAATATGAATATTGGTGAAATTCTAATGTTCATATACAGTCGGGATGTATGGAAACTGTGAGCCACCGAGGGGGATCTTTTCCCTTCTGCGGACTCACAGTGAGTATAGTATCTGAAAGTCTTCGTGTATCCGCTTCTGCTCTCTCATTAAGATCACAATTAACGACTGCTATCTCATGTGAACGGAGAGACCTTTTTTAGAGGCTGCACTTCAGACCAGTGTGTGAAAAGCCCGTCTAGTGAAAGGAGAGGAGAAAGTAAAATCTCAAACACCTTTATATGAATATTGGTCAAATTCTCATGTTCATGTACAGTCGGGATGTATGGAAACTGTGAGCCGCCGAGGGGAATCTTTTCCCTTCTGCGGACTCACAGTGAGTATAGTATCTGAAAGTCCTCCTGTCTCGGCTTCTGCTCACCGTGAGTCCCGGTTCTGAAAGTCCTCCTGTCTCGGCTTCTGCTCACAGTGAGTCCCGCGTCTGAAAGTCCTCCTGTCTCGGCTTCTGCTCACAGTGAGTCCCGCGTCTGAAAGTCCTCCTGTCTCGGCTTCTGCTCACAGTGAGTCCCGGTTCTGAAAGTCCTCCTGTCTCGGCCTCTGCTCGATCACTAAGCGCCGAATGAAAAACTGCTGTCTAGTGAAAGGACAGGAGAAAGTAAAATCTCAAACACCTTTATATGAATATTGGTCAAATTCTCATGTTCATGTACATTCGGGATGTATGGAAATTGTGAGCCGTCGAGGGGGGTCTTATTCCCTTCTGTGCATTCACAGTGAGTCTCGCGTCTCCAAGTCTTCCTTTCTCGGCTTCTGCTCGCTCATTGAGCTCAGAATTAACAAATGCTGTCTCCAGCAAAAGGAGAGGAGAAGATGAGATTTCAGCCACTTTAATATGAATATTGGTCCAATTCTAATTTTCATGAACTGTCGGAATGTATGGAAACAGTCTGTGACCGAGGGGAAATATTTTCCCATTGTGGACTCACAGTGATTCCCGCGTATGAAAGTCCTCCTGTCTCGGCTTCTGCTCACAGTGATTCCCGGTATGAAAGTCCTCCTGTCTCGGCTTCTGCTCACAGTGATTCCCGCGTATGAAAGTCCTCCTGTCTCGGCTTCTGCTCGCTTACTAAACTCAGAATGAAAAACTACTGTCTAGTGAAAGGAGAGGAGAAAGTAAAATGTCAAACACCTTTATATGAATATTGGTGAAATTCTAATGTTCATGTACAGTCGGGATGTATGGAAACTGTGAGCCGCCGAGGGGGATCTTTTCTCTTCTGCGGACTCACAGTGAGTATAGTATCTGAAAGTCTTCGTGTATCCGCTTCTGCTCTCTCATTAAGATCACAATTAACGACTGCTGTCTCATGTGAAAGGAGAGAAAGTCCTGCTGTCTCGGCTTCTGCTCACCGTGAGTCCCGGTTCTGAAAGTCCTCCTGTCTCGGTCTCTGCTCGCTCACTAAGCTCAGAATGAAAAACTGCTATCTAGAGAAACGAGAGGATAAAGTAAAATCTCAACCAAGTTTATATGAATATTGGTCAAATTCTCATCGTCATGTACAGTCGGGATGTATGGAAACTGTGAGCCGCCGAGGGGGATCTTTTCCCTTCTGCGGACTCACAGTGAGTATAGTATCTGAAAGTCTTCGTGTATCCGCTTCTGCTCTCTCATTAAGATCACAATTAACGACTGCTGTCTCAAGTGAAAGGAGAGACCTTCTTTAGAGGCTGCATTTCAGGCCAGTGTGTGAAAAAGCCCGAAAATACACGTATCTCTGCTCAATTCCTAATGTTTATCAACTTTCATTTCATGGGCAAACAAAATAGACAGCAAATGTGTTCTGAGGCCAGTCAGTCAACATCTGCGTTTTACTTCTTTCTGTCGCTGATAAAGCTCACAATTACCAAATGCTGTCTCCAGCAAAAGGAGAGGAGAAGATGAGATTTTAGCCACTTTAATATGAATATTGGTCCATTTCTAATTTTCATGAACTGTCGGAATGTATGGAAACAGTCCGTGACCGAGGGGAAACATTTTCCCGTCTGTAGACTCACAGTGAGTCCCGCGTCTGAAAGTCCTCCTGTCTCGGCTTCTGCTCACAGTGAGTCCCGCGTCTGAAAGTCCTCCTGTCTCGGCTTCTGCTCACAGTGAGTCCCGGTTCTGAAAGTCCTCCTGTCTCGGCCTCTGCTCGCTCACTAAGCGCCGAATGAAAAACTGCTGTCTAGTGAAAGGACAGGAGAAAGTAAAATCTCAAACACCTTTATATGAATATTGGTCAAATTCTCATGTTCATGTACATTCGGGGTGTATGGAAATTGTGAGCCGTCGAGGGGGGTCTTATTCCCTTCTCTGCATTCACAGTGAGTCTCGCGTCTCCAAGTCTTCTTTTCTCGGCTTCTGCTCGCTCATTGAGCTCAGAATTAACAAATGCTGTCTCCAGCAAAAGGAGAGGAGAAGATGAGATTTCAGCCACTTTAATATGAATATTGGTCCAATTCTAATTTTCATGAACTGTCGGAATGTACGGAAACAGTAGGTGACCGAGGGGAAACATTTTCCCGTCTGTAGACTCACAGTCATTCCCTCGTATGAAAGTCCTCCTGTCTCGGCTTCTGCTCACAGTGATTCCCGCTTATGAAAGTCCTCCTGTCTCGGCTTCTGCTCACAGTGATTCCCGCGTATGAAAGTCCTCCTTTCTCGGCTTCTGCTCGCTCACTAAGCTCAGATTGAAAAACTACTGTCTAGTGAAAGGAGAGGAGAAAGTAAAATGTCAAACACCTTTATATGAATATTGGTGAAATTCTAATGTTCATGTACAGTCGGGATGTATGGACACTGTGAGCCGCCGAGGGGGATCTAATTACCTTCTGTGGACTCAGAGCGAGTCCCGCGTCTGCAAGTCTTCTTGTCTCGGCTTCTGCTCGCTCATTAAGCTCAGAATTATCAAATGCTGTCTCCAGTGAAAGGAGAGGAGAAGATGGGATTTCAACCACTTTAATATGAATATTGGTGAAATTCTAATGTTCATATACAGTCGGGATGTATGGAAACTGTGAGCCACCGAGGGGGATCTTTTCCCTTCTGCGGACTCACAGTGAGTATAGTATCTGAAAGTCTTCGTGTATCCGCTTCTGCTCTCTCATTAAGATCACAATTAACGACTGCTATCTCATGTGAACGGAGAGACCTTTTTTAGAGGCTGCACTTCAGACCAGTGTGTGAAAAGCCCGTCTAGTGAAAGGAGAGGAGAAAGTAAAATCTCAAACACCTTTATATGAATATTGGTCAAATTCTCATGTTCATGTACAGTCGGGATGTATGGAAACTGTGAGCCGCCGAGGGGAATCTTTTCCCTTCTGCGGACTCACAGTGAGTATAGTATCTGAAAGTCTTCGTGTATCCGCTTCTGCTCTCTCATTAAGATCACAATTAACGACTGCTGTCTCAAGTGAAAGGAGAGACCTTCTTTAGAGGCTGCATTTCAGGCCAGTGTGTGAAAAAGCCCGAAAATACACGTATCGCTGCTCAATTCCTAATGTTTATCAACTTTCATTTCATGAGCAAACAAAATAGACAGCAAATGCTGTCTGAGACCAGTCAGTCAACATCTCCGTTTTACTTCTTTCTGTCGCTGATAAAGCTCACAATTAACAAATGCTGTCTCCAGCAAAAGGAGAGGAGAAGATGAGATTTCAGCCACTTTAATATGAATATTGGTCCAATTCTAATTTTCATGAACTGTCGGAATGTATGGAAACAGTCTGTGACCGAGGGGAAATATTTTCCCGTCTGTGGACTCACAGTGATTCCCGCGTATGAAAGTCCTCCTGTCTCGGCTTCTGCTCACAGTGATTCCCGCGTATGAAAGTCCTCCTGTCTCGGCTTCTGCTCACAGTGATTCCCGCGTATGAAAGTCCTCCTGTCTCGGCTTCTGCTCGCTTACTAAACTCAGAATGAAAAACTACTGTCTAGTGAAAGGAGAGGAGAAAGTAAAATGTCAAACACCTTTATATGAATATTGGTGAAATTCTAATGTTCATGTACAGTCGGGATGTATGGAAATTGTGAGCCGCCGAGGGGGATCTTTTCTCTTCTGCGGACTCACAGTGAGTATAGTATCTGAAAGTCTTCGTGTATCCGCTTCTGCTCTCTGATTAAGATCACAATTAACGACTGCTGTCTCATGTGAAAGGAGAGAAAGTCCTGCTGTCTCGGCTTCTGCTCACCGTGAGTCCCGGTTCTGAAAGTCCTCCTGTCTCGGTCTCTGCTCGCTCACTAAGCTCAGAATGAAAAACTGCTATCTAGAGAAACGAGAGGATAAAGTAAAATCTCAACCAAGTTTATATGAATATTGGTCAAATTCTCATCGTCATGTACAGTCGGGATGTATGGAAACTGTGAGCCGCCGAGGGGGATCTTTTCCCTTCTGCGGACTCACAGTGAGTATAGTATCTGAAAGTCTTCGTGTATCCGCTTCTGCTCTCTCATTAAGATCACAATTAACGACTGCTGTCTCAAGTGAAAGGAGAGACCTTCTTTAGAGGCTGCATTTCAGGCCAGTGTGTGAAAAAGCCCGAAAATACACGTATCTCTGCTCAATTCCTAATGTTTATCAACTTTCATTTCATGGGCAAACAAAATAGACAGCAAATGTGTTCTGAGGCCAGTCAGTCAACATCTGCGTTTTACTTCTTTCTGTCGCTGATAAAGCTCACAATTAACAAATGCTGTCTCCAGCAAAAGGAGAGGAGAAGATGAGATTTCAGCCACTTTAATATGAATATTGGTCCAATTCTAATTTTCATGAACTGTCGGAATGTATGGAAACAGTCCGTGACCGAGGGGAAACATTTTCCCGTCTGTAGACTCACAGTGATTCCCGCGTATGAAAGTCCTCCTGTCTCGGCTTCTGCTCACAGTGATTCCCGCGTATGAAAGTCCTCCTTTCTCGGCTTCTGCTCGCTTACTAAGCTCAGATTGAAAAACTACTGTCTAGTGAAAGGAGAGGAGAAAGTAAAATGTCAAACACCTTTATATGAATATTGGTGAAATTCTAATGTTCATGTACAGTCGGGATGTATGGACACTGTGAGCCGCCGAGGGGGATCTAATTACCTTCTGTGGACTCAGAGCGAGTCCCGCGTCTGCAAGTCTTCTTGTCTCGGCTTCTGCTCGCTCATTAAGCTCAGAATTATCAAATGCTGTCTCCAGTGAAAGGAGAGGAGAAGATGGGATTTCAACCACTTTAATATGAATATTGGTGAAATTCTAATGTTCATATACAGTCGGGATGTATGGAAACTGTGAGCCACCGAGGGGGATCTTTTCCCTTCTGCGGACTCACAGTGAGTATAGTATCTGAAAGTCTTCGTGTATCCGCTTCTGCTCTCTCATTAAGATCACAATTAACGACTGCTATCTCATGTGAACGGAGAGACCTTTTTTAGAGGCTGCACTTCAGACCAGTGTGTGAAAAGCCCGTCTAGTGAAAGGAGAGGAGAAAGTAAAATCTCAAACACCTTTATATGAATATTGGTCAAATTCTCATGTTCATGTACAGTCGGGATGTATGGAAACTGTGAGCCGCCGAGGGGAATCTTTTCCCTTCTGCGGACTCACAGTGAGTATAGTATCTGAAAGTCCTCCTGTCTCGGCTTCTGCTCACCGTGAGTCCCGGTTCTGAAAGTCCTCCTGTCTCGGCTTCTGCTCACAGTGAGTCCCGCTGAAGTCTCCTGTTCGTCGCTCACAGTGAGTCCCGCGTCTGAAAGTCCTCCTGTCTCGGCTTCTGCTCACAGTGAGTCCCGGTTCTGAAAGTCCTCCTGTCTCGGCCTCTGCTCGCTCACTAAGCGCCGAATGAAAAACTGCTGTCTAGTGAAAGGACAGGAGAAAGTAAAATCTCAAACACCTTTATATGAATATTGGTCAAATTCTCATGTTCATGTACATTCGGGGTGTATGGAAATTGTGAGCCGTCGAGGGGGGTCTTATTCCCTTCTCTGCATTCACAGTGAGTCTCGCGTCTCCAAGTCTTCTTTTCTCGGCTTCTGCTCGCTCATTGAGCTCAGAATTAACAAATGCTGTCTCCAGCAAAAGGAGAGGAGAAGATGAGATTTCAGCCACTTTAATAGGAATATTGGTCCAATTCTAATTTTCATGAACTGTCGGAATGTATGGAAACAGTAGGTGACCGAGGGGAAACATTTTCCCGTCTGTAGACTCACAGTCATTCCCTCGTATGAAAGTCCTCCTGTCTCGGCTTCTGCTCACAGTGATTCCCGCTTATGAAAGTCCTCCTGTCTCGGCTTCTGCTCACAGTGATTCCCGCGTATGAAAGTCCTCCTTTCTCGGCTTCTGCTCGCTCACTAAGCTCAGATTGAAAAACTACTGTCTAGTGAAAGGAGAGGAGAAAGTAAAATGTCAAACACCTTTATATGAATATTGGTGAAATTCTAATGTTCATGTACAGTCGGGATGTATGGACACTGTGAGCCGCCGAGGGGGATCTAATTACCTTCTGTGGACTCAGAGCGAGTCCCGCGTCTGCAAGTCTTCTTGTCTCGGCTTCTGCTCGCTCATTAAGCTCAGAATTCTCAAATGCTGTCTCCAGTGAAAGGAGAGGAGAAGATGGGATTTCAACCACTTTAATATGAATATTGGTGAAATTCTAATGTTCATATACAGTCGGGATGTATGGAAACTGTGAGCCACCGAGGGGGATCTTTTCCCTTCTGCGGACTCACAGTGAGTATAGTATCTGAAAGTCTTCGTGTATCCGCTTCGGCTCTCTCATTAAGATCACAATTAACGACTGCTATCTCATGTGAACGGAGAGACCTTTTTTAGAGGCTGCACTTCAGACCAGTGTGTGAAAAGCCCGTCTAGTGAAAGGAGAGGAGAAAGTAAAATCTCAAACACCTTTATATGAATATTGGTCAAATTCTCATGTTCATGTACAGTCGGGATGTATGGACACTGTGAGCAGCCGAGGGGGATCTAATTACCTTCTGTGGACTCAGAGCGAGTCCCGCGTCTGCAAGTCTTCTTGTCTCGGCTTCTGCTCGCTCATTAAGCTCAGTATTATCAAATGCTGTCTCCAGTGAACGGAGAGGAGAAGATGGGATTTCAACCACTTTAATGTGAATATTGGTTACATTCTAATGTTCATGTACAGTCGGGATGTATGGAAACTGAGAGCCGCCGAGGGGGATCTCTTCCCTTCTGCGGACTCACAGTGAGTATAGTATCTGAAAGTCTTCGTGTATCCGCTTCTGCTCTTTCATTAAGATCACAATTAACGACTGCTGTCTCATATGTGAAAGGAGAGAAAGTCCTCCTGTCTCGGCTTCTGCTTACAGTGAGTCCCGCGTCTGAAAGTCCTCCTGTCTCGGCTTCTGCTCACAGTGAGTCCCGGTTCTGAAAGTCCTCCTGTCTCGGCCTCTACTCGCTCACTAAGCGCCGAATGAAAAACTGCTGTCTAGTGAAAGGACAGGAGAAAGTAAAATCTCAAACACCTTTATATGAATATTGGTCAAATTCTCATGTTCATGTACATTCGGGGTGTATGGAAATTGTGAGCCGTCGAGGGGGGTCTTATTCCCTTCTCTGCATTCACAGTGAGTCTCGCGTCTCCAAGTCTTCTTTTCTCGGCTTCTGCTCGCTCATTGAGCTCCAGAATTAACAAATGCTGTCTCCAGCAAAAGGAGAGGAGAAGATGAGATTTCAGCCACTTTAATAGGAATATTGGTCCAATTCTAATTTTCATGAACTGTCGGAATGTATGGAAACAGTCCGTGACCGAGGGGAAACATTTTCCCGTCTGTAGACTCACAGTCATTCCCTCGTATGAAAGTCCTCCTGTCTCGGCTTCTGCTCACCGTGAGTCCCGGTTCTGAAAGTCCTCCTGTCTCGGTCTCTGCTCGCTCACTAAGCTCAGAATGAAAAACTGCTATCTAGAGAAACGAGAGGATAAAGTAACATCTCAACCAAGTTTATATGAATATTGGTCAAATTCTCATCGTCATGTACAGTCGGGATGTATGGAAACTGTGAGCCGCCGAGGGGGATCTTTTCCCTTCTGCGGACTCACAGTGAGTATAGTATCTGAAAGTCTTCGTGTATCCGCTTCTGCTCTCTCATTAAGATCACAATTAACGACTGCTGTCTCAAGTGAAAGGAGAGACCTTCTTTAGAGGCTGCATTTCAGGCCAGTGTGTGAAAAAGCCCGAAAATACACGTATCTCTGCTCAATTCCTAATGTTTATCAACTTTCATTTCATGGGCAAACAAAATAGACAGCAAATGTGTTCTGAGGCCAGTCAGTCAACATCTGCGTTTTACTTCTTTCTGTCGCTGATAAAGCTCACAATTACCAAATGCTGTCTCCAGCAAAAGGAGAGGAGAAGATGAGATTTCAGCCACTTTAATATGAATATTGGTCCAATTCTAATTTTCATGAACTCTCGGAATGTATGGAAACAGTCCGTGACCGAGGGGAAACATTTTCCCGTCTGTAGACTCACAGTGATTCCCTGGTATGAAAGTCCTCCTGTCTCGGCTTCTGCTCACAGTGAGTCCCGCGTATGAAAGTCCTCCTGTCTCGGCTTCTGCTCACAGTGAGTCCCGCGTCTGAAAGTCCTCCTGTCTCGGCTTCTGCTCACAGTGATTCCCGCGTATGAAAGTCCTCCTTTCTCGGCTTCTGCTCGCTCACTAAGCTCAGATTGAAAAACTACTGTCTAGTGAAAGGAGAGGAGAAAGTAAAATGTCAAACACCTTTATATGAATATTGGTGAAATTCTAATGTTCATGTACAGTCGGGATGTATGGACACTGTGAGCCGCCGAGGGGGATCTAATTACCTTCTGTGGACTCAGAGCGAGTCCCGCGTCTGCAAGTCTTCTTGTCTCGGCTTCTGCTCGCTCATTAAGCTCAGAATTATCAAATGCTGTCTCCAGTGAAAGGAGAGGAGAAGATGGGATTTCAACCACTTTAATATGAATATTGGTGAAATTCTAATGTTCATATACAGTCGGGATGTATGGAAACTGTGAGCCACCGAGGGGGATCTTTTCCCTTCTGCGGACTCACAGTGAGTATAGTATCTGAAAGTCTTCGTGTATCCGCTTCTGCTCTCTCATTAAGATCACAATTAACGACTGCTATCTCATGTGAACGGAGAGACCTTTTTTAGAGGCTGCACTTCAGACCAGTGTGTGAAAAAGCCCGTCTAGTGAAAGGAGAGGAGAAAGTAAAATCTCAAACACCTTTATATGAATATTCGTCAAATTCTCATGTTCATGTACAGTCGGGATGTATGGAAACTGTGAGCCGCCGAGGGGAATCTTTTCCCTTCTGCGACTCACAGTGAGTATAGTATCTGAAAGTCTTCGTGTATCCGCTTCTGCTCTCTCATTAAGATCACAATTAACGACTGCTGTCTCAAGTGAAAGGAGAGACCTTCTTAGAGGCTGCATTTCAGGCCAGTGTGTGAAAAGCCCGAAAATACACGTATCTCTGCTCAATTCCTAATGTTTATCAACTTTCATTTCATGAGCAAACAAAATAGACAGCAAATGCTGTCTGAGGCCAGTCAGTCAACATCTGCGTTTTACTTCTTTCTGTCGCTGATAAAGCTCACAATTAACAAATGCTGTCTCCAGCAAAAGGAGAGGAGAAGATGAGATTTCAGCCACTTTAATATGAATATTGGTCCAATTCTAATTTTCATGAACTGTCGGAATGTATGGAAACAGTCTGTGACCGAGGGGAAATATTTTCCCGTCTGTGGACTCACACTGATTCCCGCGTATGAAAGTCCTCCTGTCTCGGCTTCTGCTCACAGTGATTCCCGCGTATGAAAGTCCTCCTGTCTCGGCTTCTGCTCACAGTGATTCCCGCGTATGAAAGTCCTCCTGTCTCGGCTTCTGCTCGCTTACTCAACTCAGAATGAAAAACTACTGTCTAGTGAAAGGAGAGGAGAAAGTAAAATGTCAAACACCTTTATATGAATATTGGTCAAATTCTAATGTTCATGTACAGTCGGGATGTATGGAAACTGGTGAGCCGCCGAGGGGGATCTTTTCCCTTCTGCGGACTCACAGTGAGTATAGTATCTGAAAGTCTTCGTGTATCCGCTTCTGCTCTCTCATTAAGATCACAATTAACGACTGCTGTCTCATGTGAAAGGAGAGAAAGTCCTGCTGTCTCGCCTTCTGCTCACCGTGAGTCCCGGTTCTGAAAGTCCTCCTGTCTCGGTCTCTGCTCGCTCACTAAGCTCAGAATGAAAAACTGCTATCTAGAGAAACGAGAGGATAAAGTAAAATCTCAACCAAGTTTATATGAATATTGGTCAAATTCTCATCGTCATGTACAGTCGGGATGTATGGAAACTGTGAGCCGCCGAGGGGGATCTTTTCCCTTCTGCGGACTCACAGTGAGTATAGTATCTGAAAGTCTTCGTGTATCCGCTTCTGCTCTCTCATTAAGATCACAATTAACGACTGCTGTCTCAAGTGAAAGGAGAGACCTTCTTTAGAGGCTGCATTTCAGGCCAGTGTGTGAAAAAGCCCGAAAATACACGTATCTCTGCTCAATTCCTAATGTTTATCAACTTTCATTTCATGGGCAAACAAAATAGACAGCAAATGTGTTCTGAGGCCAGTCAGTCAACATCTGCGTTTTACTTCTTTCTGTCGCTGATAAAGCTCACAATTAACAAATGCTGTCTCCAGCAAAAGGAGAGGAGAAGATGAGATTTCAGCCACTTTAATATGAATATTGGTCCATTTCTAATTTTCATGAACTGTCGGAATGTATGGAAACAGTCCGTGACCGAGGGGAAACATTTTCCCGTCTGTAGACTCACAGTGAGTCCCGCGTATGAAAGTCCTCCTGTCTCGGCTTCTGCTCACAGTGAGTCCCGCGTCTGAAAGTCCTCCTGTCTCGGCTTCTGCTCACAGTGAGTCCCGGTTCTGAAAGTCCTCCTGTCTCGGCCTCTGCTCGCTCACTAAGCGCCGAATGAAAAACTGCTGTCTAGTGAAAGGACAGGAGAAAGTAAAATCTCAAACACCTTTATATGAATATTGTTCAAATTCTCATGTTCATGTACATTCGGGATGTATGGAAATTGTGAGCCGTCGAGGGGGGTCTTATTCCCTTCTGTGCATTCACAGTGAGTCTCGCGTCTCCAAGTCTTCCTTTCTCGGCTTCTGCTCGCTCATTGAGCTCAGAATTAACAAATGCTGTCTCCAGCAAAAGGAGAGGAGAAGATGAGATTTCAGCCACTTTAATATGAATATTGGTCCAATTCTAATTTCATGAAACTGTCGGAATGTATGGAAACAGTCCGTGACCGAGGGGAAACATTTTCCCGTCTGTAGACTCACAGTCATTCCCTCGTATGAAAGTCCTCCTGTCTCGGCTTCTGCTCACAGTGATTCCCGCGTATGAAAGTCCTCCTGTCTCGGCTTCTGCTCACAGTGATTCCCGCGTATGAAAGTCCTCCTGTCTCGGCTTCTGCTCGCTTACTCAACTCAGAATGAAAAACTACTGTCTAGTGAAAGGAGAGGAGAAAGTAAAATGTCAAACACCTTTATATGAATATTGGTCAAATTCTAATGTTCATGTACAGTCGGGATGTATGGACACTGTGAGCCGCCGAGGGGGATCTAATTACCTTCTGTGGACTCAGAGCGAGTCCCGCGTCTGCAAGTCTTCTTGTCTCGGCTTCTGCTCGCTCATTAAGCTCAGAATTATCAAATGCTGTCTCCAGTGAAAGGAGAGGAGAAGATGGGATTTCAACCACTTTAATATGAATATTGGGTGAAATTCTAGTGTTCATATACAGTCGGGATGTATGGAAACTGTGAGCCACCGAGGGGGATCTTTTCCCTTCTGCGGACTCACAGTGAGTATAGTATCTGAAAGTCTTCGTGTATCCGCTTCTGCTCTCTCATTAAGATCACAATTAACGACTGCTATCTCATGTGAACGGAGAGACCTTTTTTAGAGGCTGCACTTCAGACCAGTGTGTAAAAAGCCCGTCTAGTGAAAGGAGAGGAGAAAGTAAAATCTCAAACACCTTTATATGAATATTGGTCAAATTCTCATGTTCATGTACAGTCGGGATGTATGGAAACTGTGAGCCGCCGAGGGGAATCTTTTCCCTTCTGCGGACTCACAGTGAGTATAGTATCTGAAAGTCTTCGTGTATCCGCTTCTGCTCTCTCATTAAGATCACAATTAACGACTGCTGTCTCAAGTGAAAGGAGAGACCTTCTTTAGAGGCTGCATTTCAGGCCAGTGTGTGAAAAAGCCCGAAAATACACGTATCGCTGCTCAATTCCTAATGTTTATCAACTTTCATTTCATGAGCAAACAAAATAGACAGCAAATGCTGTCTGAGGCCAGTCAGTCAACATCTCCGTTTTACTTCTTTCTGTCGCTGATAAAGCTCACAATTAACAAATGCTGTCTCCAGCAAAAGGAGAGGAGAAGATGAGATTTCAGCCACTTTAATATGAATATTGGTCCAATTCTAATTTTCATGAACTCTCGGAATGTATGGAAACAGTCTGTGACCGAGGGGAAATATTTTCCCGTCTGTGGACTCACAGTGATTCCCGCGTATGAAAGTCCTCCTGTCTCGGCTCCCGTCTGTGGACTCACAGTGATTCCCGCGTATGAAAGTCCTCCTGTCTCGGCTTCTGCTCCAGTGATTCCCGCGTATGAAAGTCCTCCTGTCTCGGCTTCTGCTCACAGTGATGATCCCGCGTATGAAAGTCCTCCTGTCTCGGCTTCTGCTCGCTTACTAAACTCAGAATGAAAAACTACTGTCTAGTGAAAGGAGAGGAGAAAGTAAAATGTCAAACACCTTTATATGAATATTGGTCAAATTCTAATGTTCATGTACAGTCGGGATGTATGGAAACTGTGAGCCGCCGAGGGGATCTTTTCTCTTCTGCGGACTCACAGTGAGTATAGTATCTGAAAGTCTTCGTGTATCCGCTTCTGCTCTCTCATTAAGATCACAATTAACGACTGCTGTCTCATGTGAAAGGAGAGAAAGTCCTGCTGTCTCGGCTTCTGCTCACCGTGAGTCCCGTTCTGAAAGTCCTCCTGTCTCGGTCTCTGCTCGCTCACTAAGCTCAGAATGAAAAACTGCTATCTAGAGAAACGAGAGGATAAAGTAACATCTCAACCAAGTTTATATGAATATTGGTCAAATTCTCATCGTCATGTACAGTCGGGATGTATGGAAACTGTGAGCCGCCGAGGGGGATCTTTTCCCTTCTGCGGACTCACAGTGAGTATAGTATCTGAAAGTCTTCGTGTATCCGCTTCTGCTCTCTCATTAAGATCACAATTAACGACTGCTGTCTCAAGTGAAAGGAGAGACCTTCTTAGAGGCTGCATTTCAGGCCAGTGTGTGAAAAAGCCCGAAAATACACGTATCTCTGCTCAATTCCTAATGTTTATCAACTTTCATTTCATGGGCAAACAAAATAGACAGCAAATGTGTTCTGAGCCAGTCAGTCAACATCTGCGTTTTACTTCTTTCTGTCGCTGATAAAGCTCACAATTAACAAATGCTGTCTCCAGCAAAAGGAGAGGAGAGAAGATGAGATTTCAGCCACTTTAATATGAATATTGGTCCATTTCTAATTTTCATGAACTGTCGGAATGTATGGAAACAGTCCGTGACCGAGGGGAAACATTTTCCCGTCTGTAGACTCACAGTGAGTCCCGCGTATGAAAGTCCTCCTGTCTCGGCTTCTGCTCACAGTGAGTCCCGCGTCTGAAAGTCCTCCTGTCTCGGCTTCTGCTCACAGTGAGTCCCCGGTTCTGAAAGTCCTCCTGTCTCGGCCTCTGCTCGCTCACTAAGCGCCGAATGAAAAACTGCTGTCTAGTGAAAGGACAGGAGAAAGTAAAATCTCAAACACCTTTATATGAATATTGTTCAAATTCTCATGTTCATGTACATTCGGATGTATGGAAATTGTGAGCCGTCGAGGGGGGTCTTATTCCCTTCTGTGCATTCACAGTGAGTCTCGCGTCTCCAAGTCTTCCTTTCTCGGCTTCTGCTCGCTCATTGAGCTCAGAATTAACAAATGCTGTCTCCAGCAAAAGGAGAGGAGAAGATGAGATTTCAGCCACTTTAATATGAATATTGGCCAATTCTAATTTTCATGAACTGTCGGAATGTATGGAAACAGTCCGTGACCGAGGGGAAACATTTTCCCGTCTGTAGACTCACAGTCATTCCCTCGTATGAAAGTCCTCCTGTCTCGGCTTCTGCTCACAGTGATTCCCGCTTATGAAAGTCCTCCTGTCTCGGCTTCTGCTCACAGTGATTCCGCGTATGAAAGTCCTCCTTTCTCGGCTTCTGCTCGCTCACTAAGCTCAGATTGAAACTACTGTCTAGTGAAAGGAGAGGATAAAGTAAAATGTCAAACACCTTTATATGAATATTGGTCAAATTCTAATGTTCATGTACAGTCGGGATGTATGGACACTGTGAGCCGCCGAGGGGGATCTAATTACCTTCTGTGGACTCAGAGCGAGTCCCCGCGTCTGCAAGTCTTCTTGTCTCGGCTTCTGCTCGCTCATTAAGCTCAGAATTATCAAATGCTGTCTCCAGTGAAAGGAGAGGAGAAGATGGGATTTCAACCACTTTAATATGAATATTTGGTGAAATTCTAGTGTTCATATACAGTCGGGATGTATGGAAACTGTGAGCCACCGAGGGGGATCTTTTCCCTTCTGCGGACTCACAGTGAGTATAGTATCTGAAGTCTTCGTGTATCCGCTTCTGCTCTCTCATTAAGATCACAATTAACGGACTGCTATCTCATGTGAACGGAGAGACCTTTTTTAGAGGCCTGCACTTCAGACCAGTGTGTAAAAAGCCCGTCTAGTGAAAGGAGAGGAGAAAGTAAAATCTCAAACACCTTTATATGAATATTGGTCAAATTCTCATGTTTCATGTACAGTCGGGATGTATGGAAACTGTGAGCCGCCGAGGGGAATCTTTTCCCTTCTGCGGACTCACAGTGAGTATAGTATCTGAAAGTCTTCGTGTATCCGCTTCTGCTCTCTCATTAAGATCACAATTAACGACTGCTGTCTCAAGTGAAAGGAGAGACCTTCTTTAGAGGCTGCATTTCAGGCCAGTGTGTGAAAAAGCCCGAAAATACACGTATCGCTGCTCAATTCCTAATGTTATCAACTTTCATTTCATGAGCAAACAAAATAGACAGCAAATGCTGTCTGAGGCCAGTCAGTCAACATCTCCGTTTTACTTCTTTCTGTCGCTGATAAAGCTCACAATAAACAAATGCTGTCTCCAGGCAAAAGGAGAGGAGAAGATGAGATTTCAGCACTTTAATATGAATATTGGTCCAATTCTAATTTTCATGAACTTCGGAATGTATGGAAACAGTCTGTGACCGAGGGGAAATATTTTCCCGTCTGTGGACTCACAGTGATTCCCGCTATGAAACTCACAGTGATTCCCGCGTATGAAAGTCCTCCTGTCTCGGCTTCTGCTCACAGTGATTCCCGCGTATGAAAGTCCTCCTGTCTCGGCTTCTGCTCGCTTACTAAACTCAGAATGAAAAACTACTGTCTAGTGAAAGGAGAGGAGAAAGTAAAATGTCAAACACCTTTATATGAATATTGGTCAAATTTAATGTTCATGTACAGTCGGGATGTATGGAAACTGTGAGCCGCCGAGGGGGATCTTTTCTCTTCTGCGGACTCACAGTGAGTATAGTATCTGAAAGTCTTCGTGTATCCGCTTCTGCTCTCTCATTAAGATCACAATTAACGACTGCTGTCTCATGTGAAAGGAGAGAAAGTGCTGCTGTCTCGGCTTCTGCTCACCGTGAGTCCCGGTTCTGAAAGTCCTCCTGTCTCGGTCTCTGCTCGCTCACTAAGCTCAGAATGAAAAACTGCTATCTAGAGAAACGAGAGGATAAAGTAACATCTCAACCAAGTTTATATGAATATTGGTCAAATTCTCATCGTCATGTACAGTCGGGATGTATGGAAACTGTGAGCCGCCGAGGGGGATCTTTTCCCTTCTGCGGACTCACAGTGAGTATAGTATCTGAAAGTCTTCGTGTATCCGCTTCTGCTCTCTCATTAAGATCACAATTAACGACTGCTGTCTCAAGTGAAAGGAGAGACCTTCTTTAGAGGCTGCATTTCAGGCCAGTGTGTGAAAAAGCCCGAAAATACACGTATCTCTGCTCAATTCCTAATGTTTATCAACTTTCATTTCATGGGCAAACAAAATAGACAGCAAATGTGTTCTGAGGCCAGTCAGTCAACATCTGCGTTTTACTTCTTTCTGTCGCTGATAAAGCTCACAATTACAAATGCTGTCTCCAGCAAAAGGAGAGGAGAAGATGAGATTTCAGCCACTTTAATATGAATATTGGTCCAATTCTAATTTTCATGAACTCTCGGAATGTATGGAAACAGTCCGTGACCGAGGGGAAACATTTTCCCGTCTGTAGACTCACAGTGATTCCCTGGTATGAAAGTCCTCCTGTCTCGGCTTCTGCTCACAGTGAGTCCCGCGTATGAAAGTCCTCCTGTCTCGGCTTCTGCTCACACACACGCTTTGCTCACAGTGATTCCCGCGTATGAAAGTCCTCCTTTCTCGCTTCTGCTCGCTCACTAAGCTCAGATTGAAAAACTACTGGTCTAGTGAAAGGAGAGGAGAAAGTAAAATGTCAAACACCTTTATATGAATATTGGTGAAATTCTAATGTTCATGTACAGTCGGGATGTATGGACACTGTGAGCCGCCGAGGGGGATCTAATTACCTTCTGTGGACTCAGAGCGAGTCCCGCGTCTGCAAGTCTTCTTGTCTCGGCTTCTGCTCGCTCATTAAGCTCAGAATTATCAAATGCTGGTCTCCAGTGAAAGGAGAGGAGAAGATGGGATTTCAACCACTTTAATATGAATATTGGTGAAATTCTAATGTTCATATACAGTCGGGATGTATGGAAACTGTGAGCCACCGAGGGGGATCTTTTCCCTTCTGCGGACTCACAGTGAGTATAGTATCTGAAAGTCTTCGTGTATCCGCTTCTGCTCTCTCATTAAGATCACAATTAACGACTGCTATCTCATGTGAACGGAGAGACCTTTTTTTAGAGGCTGCACTTCAGACCAGTGTGTGAAAAAGCCCGTCTAGTGAAAGGAGAGGAGAAAGTAAAATCTCAAACACCTTTATATGAATATTCGTCAAATTCTCATGTTCATGTACAGTCGGGATGTATGGAAACTGTGAGCCGCCGAGGGGAATCTTTTCCCTTCTGCGGACTCACAGTGAGTATAGTATCTGAAAGTCTTCGTGTATCCGCTTCTGCTCTCTCATTAAGATCACAATTAACGACTGCTGTCTCAAGTGAAAGGAGAGACCTTCTTTAGAGGCTGCATTTCAGGCCAGTGTGTGAAAAGCCCGAAAATACACGTATCTCTGCTCAATTCCTAATGTTTATCAACTTTCATTTCATGAGCAAACAAAATAGACAGCAAATGCTGTCTGAGGCCAGTCAGTCAACATCTGCGTTTTACTTCTTTCTGTCGCTGATAAAGCTCACAATTAACAAATGCTGTCTCCAGCAAAAGGAGAGGAGAAGATGAGATTTCAGCCACTTTAATATGAATATTGGTCCAATTCTAATTTTCATGAACTGTCGGAATGTATGGAAACAGTCTGTGACCGAGGGGAAATATTTTCCCGTCTGTGGACTCAACAGTGATTCCCGCGTATGAAAGTCCTCCTGTCTCGGCTTCTGCTCACAGTGATTCCCGCGTATGAAAGTCCTCCTGTCTCGGCTTCTGCTCACAGTGATTCCCGCGTATGAAAGTCCTCCTGTCTCGGCTTCTGCTCGCTTACTCAACTCAGAATGAAAAACTACTGTCTAGTGAAAGGAGAGGAGAAAGTAAAATGTCAAACACCTTTATATGAATATTGGTCAAATTCTAATGTTCATGTACAGTCGGGATGTATGGAAACTGTGAGCCGCCGAGGGGGATCTTTTCCCTTCTGCGGACTCACAGTGAGTATAGTAATCTGAAAGTCTTCGTGTATCCGCTTCTGCTCTCTCATTAAGATCACAATTAACGACTGCTGTCTCATGTGAAAGGAGAGAAAGTCCTGCTGTCTCGCCTTCTGCTCACCGTGAGTCCCGGTTCTGAAAGTCCTCCTGTCTCGGTCTCTGCTCGCTCACTAAGCTCAGAATGAAAAACTGCTATCTAGAGAAACGAGAGGATAAAGTAAAATCTCAACCAAGTTATATGAATATTGGTCAAATTCTCATCGTCATGTACAGTCGGGATGTATGGAAACTGTGAGCCGCCGAGGGGGATCTTTTCCCTTCTGCGGACTCACAGTGAGTATAGTATCTGAAAGTCTTCGTGTATCCGCTTCTGCTCTCTCATTAAGATCACAATTAACGACTGCTGTCTCAAGTGAAAGGAGAGACCTTCTTTAGAGGCTGCATTTCAGGCCAGTGTGTGAAAAAGCCCGAAAATACACGTATCTCTGCTCAATTCCTAATGTTTATCAACTTTCATTTCATGGGCAAACAAAATAGACAGCAAATGTGTTCTGAGGCCAGTCAGTCAACATCTGCGTTTTACTTCTTTCTGTCGCTGATAAAGCTCACAATTAACAAATGCTGTCTCCAGCAAAAGGAGAGGAGAAGATGAGATTTCAGCCACTTTAATATGAATATTGGTCCATTTCTAATTTTCATGAACTGTCGGAATGTATGGAAACAGTCCGTGACCGAGGGGAAACATTTTCCCGTCTGTAGACTCACAGTGAGTCCCGCGTATGAAAGTCCTCCTGTCTCGGCTTCTGCTCACAGTGAGTCCCGCGTCTGAAAGTCCTCCTGTCTCGGCTTCTGCTCACAGTGAGTCCCGGTTCTGAAAAGTCCTCCTGTCTCGGCCTCTGCTCGCTCACTAAGCGCGAATGAAAAACTGCTGTCTAGTGAAAGGACAGGAGAAAGTAAAATCTCAAACACCTTTATATGAATATTGTTCAAATTCTCATGTTCATGTACATTCGGGATGTATGGAAATTGTGAGCCGTCGAGGGGGGGTCTTATTCCCTTCTGTGCATTCACAGTGAGTCTCGCGTCTCCAAGTCTTCCTTTCTCGGCTTCTGCTCGCTCATTGAGCTCAGAATTAACAAATGCTGTCTCCAGCAAAAGGAGAGGAGAAGATGAGATTTCAGCCACTTTAATATGAATATTGGTCCAATTCTAATTTTCATGAACTGTCGGAATGTATGGAAACAGTCCCGTGACCGAGGGGAAACATTTTCCCCGTCTGTAGACTCACAGTCATTCCCTCGTATGAAAGTCCTCCTGTCTCGGCTTCTGCTCACAGTGATTCCCGCGTATGAAAGTCCTCCTGTCTCGGCTTCTGCTCACAGTGATTCCCGCGTATGAAAGTCCTCCTTCTCGGCTTCTGCTCGCCTACTAACTCAGATTGAAAAACTACTGTCTAGTGAAAGGAGAGGAGAAAGTAAAATGTCAAACACCTTTATATGAATATTGGTCAAATTCTAATGTTCATGTACAGTCGGATGTATGGACACTGTGAGCCGCCGAGGGGGATCTAATTACCTTCTGTGGACTCAGAGCGAGTCCCGCGTCTGCAAGTCTTCTTGTCTCGGCTTCTGCTCGCTCATTAAGCTCAGAATTATCAAATGCTGTCTCCAGTGAAAGGAGAGGAGAAGATGGGATTTCAACCACTTTAATATGAATATTGGTGAAATTCTAGTGTTCATATACAGTCGGGATGTATGGAAACTGTGAGCCACCGAGGGGGATCTTTTCCCTTCTGCGGACTCACAGTGAGTATAGTATCTGAAAGTCTTCGTGTATCCGCTTCTCTCTCATTAAGATCACAATTAACGACTGCTATCTCATGTGAACGGAGAGACCTTTTTTAGAGGCTGCACTTCAGACCAGTGTGTAAAAAGCCCGTCTAGTGAAAGGAGAGGAGAAAGTAAAATCTCAAACACCTTTATATGAATATTGGTCAAATTCTCATGTTCATGTACAGTCGGGATGTATGGAAACTGTGAGCCGCCGAGGGGAATCTTTTCCCTTCTGCGGACTCACAGTGAGTATAGTATCTGAAAGTCTTCGTGTATCCGCTTCTGCTCTCTCATTAAGATCACAATTAACGACTGCTGTCTCAAGTGAAAGGAGAGACCTTCTTTAGAGGCTGCATTTCAGGCCAGTGTGTGAAAAAGCCCGAAAATACACGTATCGCTGCTCAATTCCTAATGTTTATCAACTTTCATTTCATGAGCAAACAAAATAGACAGCAAATGCTGTCTGAGGCCAGTCAGTCAACATCTCCGTTTTACTTCTTTCTGTCGCTGATAAAGCTCACAATTAACAAATGCTGTCTCCAGCAAAAGGAGAGGAGAAGATGAGATTTCAGCCACTTTAATATGAATATTGGTCCAATTCTAATTTTCATGAACTCTCGGAATGTATGGAAACAGTCTGTGACCGAGGGGAAATATTTTCCCGTCTGTGGACTCACAGTGATTCCCGCGTATGAAAGTCCTCCTGTCTCGGCTTCTGCTCACAGTGATTCCCGCGTATGAAAGTCCTCCTGTCTCGGCTTCTGCTCACAGTGATTCCCTGAAAGTCCTCCTGTCTCGGCTTCTGCTCGCTTACTAAACTCAGAATGAAAAACTACTGTCTAGTGAAAGGAGAGGAGAAAGTAAAATGTCAAACACCTTTATATGAATATTGGTCAAATTCTAATGTTCATGTACAGTCGGGATGTATGGAAACTGTGAGCCGCCGAGGGGGATCTTTTCTCTTCTGCGGACTCACAGTGAGTATAGTATCTGAAAGTCTTCGTGTATCCGCTTCTGCTCTCTCATTAAGATCACAATTAACGACTGCTGTCTCATGTGAAAGGAGAGAAAGTCCTGCTGTCTCGGCTTCTGCTCACCGTGAGTCCCGGTTCTGAAAGTCCTCCTGTCTCGGTCTCTGCTCGCTCACTAAGCTCAGAATGAAAAACTGCTATCTAGAGAAACGAGAGGATAAAGTAACATCTCAACCAAGTTTATATGAATATTGGTCAAATTCTCATCGTCATGTACAGTCGGGATGTATGGAAACTGTGAGCCGCCGAGGGGGATCTTTTCCCTTCTGCGGACTCACAGTGAGTATAGTATCTGAAAGTCTTCGTGTATCCGCTTCTGCTCTCTCATTAAGATCACAATTAACGACTGCTGTCTCAAGTGAAAGGAGAGACCTTCTTTAGAGGCTGCATTTCAGGCCAGTGTGTGAAAAAGCCCGAAAATACACGTATCTCTGCTCAATTCCTAATGTTTATCAACTTTCATTTCATGGGCAAACAAAATAGACAGCAAATGTGTTCTGAGGCCAGTCAGTCAACATCTGCGTTTTACTTCTTTCTGTCGCTGATAAAGCTCACAATTAACAAATGCTGTCTCCAGCAAAAGGAGAGGAGAAGATGAGATTTCAGCCACTTTAATATGAATATTGGTCCATTTCTAATTTTCATGAACTGTCGGAATGTATGGAAACAGTCCGTGACCGAGGGGAAACATTTTCCCGTCTGTAGACTCACAGTGAGTCCGCGTATGAAAGTCCTCCTGTCTCGGCTTCTGCTCACAGTGAGTCCCGCGTCTGAAAGTCCTCCTGTCTCGGCTTCTGCTCACAGTGAGTCCCGGTTCTGAAAGTCCTCCTGTCTCGGCCTCTGCTCGCTCACTAAGCGCCGAATGAAAAACTGCTGTCTAGTGAAAGGACAGGAGAAAGTAAAATCTCAAACACCTTTATATGAATATTGTTCAAATTCTCATGTTCATGTACATTCGGGATGTATGGAAATTGTGAGCCGTCGAGGGGGTCTTATTCCCTTCTGTGCATTCACAGTGAGTCTCGCGTCTCCAAGTCTTCCTTTCTCGGCTTCTGCTCGCTCATTGAGCTCAGAATTAACAAATGCTGTCTCCAGCAAAAGGAGAGGAGAAGATGAGATTTCAGCCACTTTAATATGAATATTGGTCCAATTCTAATTTTCATGAACTGTCGGAATGTATGGAAACAGTCCGTGACCGAGGGGAAACATTTTCCCGTCTGTAGACTCACAGTCAGTATGAAAGTCCTCCTGTCTCGGCTTCTGCTCACAGTGATTCCCGCTTATGAAAGTCCTCCTGTCTCGGCTTCTGCTCACAGTGATTCCCGCGTATGAAAGTCCTCCTTTCTCGGCTTCTGCTCGCTCACTAAGCTCAGATTGAAAAACTACTGTCTAGTGAAAGGAGAGGATAAAGTAAAATGTCAAACACCTTTATATGAATATTGGTCAAATTCTAATGTTCATGTACAGTCGGGATGTATGGACACTGTGAGCCGCCGAGGGGGATCTAATTACCTTCTGTGGACTCAGAGCGAGTCCCGCGTCTGCAAGTCTTCTTGTCTCGGCTTCTGCTCGCTCATTAAGCTCAGAATTATCAAATGCTGTCTCCAGTGAAAGGAGAGGAGAAGATGGGATTTCAACCACTTTAATATGAATATGGTGAAATTCTAGTGTTCATATACAGTCGGGATGTATGGAAACTGTGAGCCACCGAGGGGGATCTTTTCCCTTCTGCGGACTCACAGTGAGTATAGTATCTGAAAGTCTTCGTGTATCCGCTTCTGCTCTCTCATTAAGATCACAATTAACGACTGCTATCTCATGTGAACGGAGAGACCTTTTTTAGAGGCTGCACTTCAGACCAGTGTGTAAAAAGCCCGTCTAGTGAAAGGAGAGGAGAAAGTAAAATCTCAAACACCTTTATATGAATATTGGTCAAATTCTCATGTTCATGTACAGTCGGGATGTATGGAAACTGTGAGCCGCCGAGGGGAATCTTTTCCCTTCTGCGGACTCACAGTGAGTATAGTATCTGAAAGTCTTCGTGTATCCGCTTCTGCTCTCTCATTAAGATCACAATTAACGACTGCTGTCTCAAGTGAAAGGAGAGACCTTCTTTAGAGGCTGCATTTCAGGCCAGTGTGTGAAAAAGCCCGAAAATACACGTATCGCTGCTCAATTCCTAATGTTTATCAACTTTCATTTCATGAGCAAACAAAATAGACAGCAAATGCTGTCTGAGGCCAGTCAGTCAACATCTCCGTTTTACTTCTTTCTGTCGCTGATAAAGCTCACAATTAACAAATGCTGTCTCCAGCAAAAAGGAGAGGAGAAGATGAGATTTCAGCCACTTTAATATGAATATTGGTCCAATTCTAATTTTCATGAACTCTCGGAATGTATGGAAACAGTCTGTGACGAGGGGAAATATTTTCCCGTCTGTGGACTCACAATGAAAAATCACAGTGAATGAAAGTCCTCCTGTCTCGGCTTCTGCTCACAGTGATTCCCGCGTATGAAAGTCCTCCTGTCTCGGCTTCTGCTCGCTTACTAAACTCAGAATGAAAAACTACTGTCTAGTGAAAGGAGAGGAGAAAGTAAAATGTCAAACACCTTTATATGAATATTGGTCAAATTCTAATGTTCATGTACAGTCGGGATGTATGGAAACTGTGAGCCGCCGAGGGGGATCTTTTTCTCTTCTGCGGACTCACAGTGAGTATAGTATCTGAAAGTCTTCGTGTATCCGCTTCTGCTCTCTCATTAAGATCACAATTAACGACTGCTGTCTCATGTGAAAGGAGAGAAAGTCCTGCTGTCTCGGCTTCTGCTCACCGTGAGTCCGGTTCTGAAAGTCCTCCTGTCTCGGTCTCTGCTCGCTCACTAAGCTCAGAATGAAAAACTGCTATCTAGAGAAACGAGAGGATAAAGTAACATCTCAACCAAGTTTATATGAATATTGGTCAAATTCTCATCGTCATGTACAGTCGGGATGTATGGAAACTGTGAGCCGCCGAGGGGGATCTTTTCCCTTCTGCGGACTCACAGTGAGTATAGTATCTGAAAGTCTTCGTGTATCCGCTTCTGCTCTCTCATTAAGATCACAATTAACGACTGCTGTCTCAAGTGAAAGGAGAGACCTTCTTTAGAGGCTGCATTTCAGGCCAGTGTGTGAAAAAGCCCGAAAATACACGTATCTCTGCTCAATTCCTAATGTTTATCAACTTTCATTTCATGGGCAAACAAAATAGACAGCAAATGTGTTCTGAGGCCAGTCAGTCAACATCTGCGTTTTACTTCTTTCTGTCGCTGATAAAGCTCACAATTACAAATGCTGTCTCCAGCAAAAGGAGAGGAGAAGATGAGATTTCAGCCACTTTAATATGAATATTGGTCCAATTCTAATTTTCATGAACTCTCGGAATGTATGGAAACAGTCCGTGACCGAGGGGAAACATTTTCCCGTCTGTAGACTCACAGTGATTCCCTGGTATGAAAGTCCTCCTGTCTCGGCTTCTGCTCACAGTGAGTCCCGCGTATGAAAGTCCTCCTGTCTCGGCTTCTGCTCACAGTGAAAAGTCTGTGCTCACAGTGACGTATGAAAGTCCTCCTTTCTCGGCTTCTGCTCGCTCACTAAGCTCAGATTGAAAAACTACTGTCTAGTGAAAGGAGAGGAGAAAGTAAAATGTCAAACACCTTTATATGAATATTGGTGAAATTCTAATGTTCATGTACAGTCGGGATGTATGGACACTGTGAGCCGCCGAGGGGGATCTAATTACCTTCTGTGGACTCAGAGCGAGTCCCGCGTCTGCAAGTCTTCTTGTCTCGGCTTCTGCTCGCTCATTAAGCTCAGAATTATCAAATGCTGTCTCCAGTGAAAAGAGAGAGGAAGATGGGATTTCAACCACTTTAATATGAATATTGGTGAAATTCTAATGTTCATATACAGTCGGGATGTATGGAAACTGTGAGCCACCGAGGGGGATCTTTTCCCTTCTGCGGACTCACAGTGAGTATAGTATCTGAAAGTCTTCGTGTATCCGCTTCTGCTCTCTCATTAAGATCACAATTAACGACTGCTATCTCATGTGAACGGAGAGACCTTTTTTAGAGGCTGCACTTCAGACCAGTGTGTGAAAAAGCCCGTCTAGTGAAAGGAGAGGAGAAAGTAAAATCTCAAACACCTTTATATGAATATTCGTCAAATTCTCATGTTCATGTACAGTCGGGATGTATGGAAACTGTGAGCCGCCGAGGGAATCTTTTCCCTTCTGCGGACTCACAGTGAGTATAGTATCTGAAAGTCTTCGTGTATCCGCTTCTGCTCTCTCATTAAGATCACAATTAACGACTGCTGTCTCAAGTGAAAGGAGAGACCTTCTTTAGAGGCTGCATTTCAGGCCAGTGTGTGAAAAAGCCCGAAAATACACGTATCTCTGCTCAATTCCTAATGTTTATCAACTTTCATTTCATGAGCAAACAAAATAGACAGCAAATGCTGTCTGAGGCCAGTCAGTCAACATCTGCGTTTTACTTCTTTCTGTCGCTGATAAAGCTCACAATTAACAAATGCTGTCTCCAGCAAAAGGAGAGGAGAAGATGAGATTTCAGCCACTTTAATATGAATATTGGTCCAATTCTAATTTTCATGAACTGTCGGAATGTATGGAAACAGTCTGTGACCGAGGGGAAATATTTTCCCGTCTGTGGACTCACAGTGATTCCCGCGTATGAAAGTCCTCCTGTCTCGGCTTCTGCTCACAGTGATTCCCGCGTATGAAAGTCCTCCTGTCTCGGCTTCTGCTCACAGTGATTCCCGCGTATGAAAGTCCTCCTGTCTCGGCTTCTGCTCGCTTACTAAACTCAGAATGAAAAACTACTGTCTAGTGAAAGGAGAGGAGAAAGTAAAATGTCAAACACCTTTATATGAATATTGGTCAAATTCTAATGTTCATGTACAGTCGGGATGTATGGAAACTGTGAGCCGCCGAGGGGATCTTTTCCCTTCTGCGGACTCACAGTGAGTATAGTATCTGAAAGTCTTCGTGTATCCGCTTCTGCTCTCTCATTAAGATCACAATTAACGACTGCTGTCTCATGTGAAAGGAGAGAAAGTCCTGCTGTCTCGCTTCTGCTCACCGTGAGTCCCGGTTCTGAAAGTCCTCCTGTCTCGGTCTCTGCTCGCTCACTAAGCTCAGAATGAAAAACTGCTATCTAGAGAAACGAGAGGATAAAGTAAAATCTCAACCAAGTTTATATGAATATTGGTCAAATTCTCATCGTCATGTACAGTCGGGATGTATGGAAACTGTGAGCCGCCGAGGGGGATCTTTTCCCTTCTGCGGACTCACAGTGAGTATAGTATCTGAAAGTCTTCGTGTATCCGCTTCTGCTCTCTCATTAAGATCACAATTAACGACTGCTGTCTCAAGTGAAAGGAGAGACCTTCTTTAGAGGCTGCATTTCAGGCCAGTGTGTGAAAAAGCCCGAAAATACACGTATCTCTGCTCAATTCCTAATGTTTATCAACTTTCATTTCATGGGCAAACAAAATAGACAGCAAATGTGTTCTGAGGCCAGTCAGTCAACATCTGCGTTTTACTTCTTTCTGTCGCTGATAAAGCTCACAATTAACAAATGCTGTCTCCAGCAAAAGGAGAGGAGAAGATGAGATTTCAGCCACTTTAATATGAATATTGGTCCATTTCTAATTTTCATGAACTGTCGGAATGTATGGAAACAGTCCGTGACCGAGGGGAAACATTTTCCCGTCTGTAGACTCACAGTGAGCCGCGTATGAAAGTCCTCCTGTCTCGGCTTCTGCTCACAGTGAGTCCCCGTCTGAAAGTCCTCCTGTCTCGGCTTCTGCTCACAGTGAGTCCCGGTTCTGAAAGTCCTCCTGTCTCGGCCTCTGCTCGCTCACTAAGCGCCGAATGAAAAACTGCTGTCTAGTGAAAGGACAGGAGAAAGTAAAATCTCAAACACCTTTATATGAATATTGTTCAAATTCTCATGTTCATGTACATTCGGGATGTATGGAAATTGTGAGCCGTCGAGGGGGGTCTTATTCCCTTCTGTGCATTCACAGTGAGTCTCGCGTCTCCAAGTCTTCCTTTCTCGGCTTCTGCTCGCTCATTGAGCTCAGAATTAACAAATGCTGTCTCCAGCAAAAGGAGAGGAGAAGATGAGATTTCAGCCACTTTAATATGAATATTGGTCCAATTCTAATTTTCATGAACTGTCGGAATGTATGGAAACAGTCCGTGACCGAGGGGAAACATTTTCCCGTCTGTAGACTCACAGTCATTCTCACAGTGATATGAAAGTCCTCCTGTCTCGGCTTCTGCTCACAGTGATTCCCGCGTATGAAAGTCCTCCTTCTCGGCTTCTGCTCGCTTACTAAGCTCAGATTGAAAAACTACTGTCTAGTGAAAGGAGAGGAGAAAGTAAAATGTCAAACACCTTTATATGAATATTGGTCAAATTCTAATGTTCATGTACAGTCGGATGTATGGACACTGTGAGCCGCCGAGGGGGATCTAATTACCTTCTGTGGACTCAGAGCGAGTCCCGCGTCTGCAAGTCTTCTTGTCTCGGCTTCTGCTCGCTCATTAAGCTCAGAATTATCAAATGCTGTCTCCAGTGAAAGGAGAGGAGAAGATGGGATTTCAACCACTTTAATATGAATATTGGTGAAATTCTAGTGTTCATATACAGTCGGATGTATGGAAACTGTGAGCCACCGAGGGGGATCTTTTCCCTTCTGCGGACTCACAGTGAGTATAGTATCTGAAAGTCTTCGTGTATCCGCTTCTGCTCTCTCATTAAGATCACAATTAACGACTGCTATCTCATGTGAACGGAGAGACCTTTTTTAGAGGCTGCACTTCAGACCAGTGTGTAAAAAGCCCGTCTAGTGAAAGGAGAGGAGAAAGTAAAATCTCAAACACCTTTATATGAATATTGGTCAAATTCTCATGTTCATGTACAGTCGGGATGTATGGAAACTGTGAGCCGCCGAGGGGAATCTTTTCCCTTCTGCGGACTCACAGTGAGTATAGTATCTGAAAGTCTTCGTGTATCCGCTTCTGCTCTCTCATTAAGATCACAATTAACGACTGCTGTCTCAAGTGAAAGGAGAGACCTTCTTTAGAGGCTGCATTTCAGGCCAGTGTGTGAAAAAGCCCGAAAATACACGTATCGCTGCTCAATTCCTAATGTTTATCAACTTTCATTTCATGAGCAAACAAAATAGACAGCAAATGCTGTCTGAGGCCAGTCAGTCAACATCTCCGTTTTACTTCTTTCTGTCGCTGATAAAGCTCACAATTAACAAATGCTGTCTCCAGCAAAAGGAGAGGAGAAGATGAGATTTCAGCCACTTTAATATGAATATTGGTCCAATTCTAATTTTCATGAACTCTCGGAATGTATGGAAACAGTCTGTGACCGAGGGGAAATATTTTCCCGTCTGTGGACTCACAGTGATTCCCGCGTATGAAAGTCCTCCTGTCTCGGCTTCTGCTCACAGTGATTCCCGCGTATGAAAGTCCTCCTGTCTCGGCTTCTGCTCACAGTGATTCCCGCGTATGAAAGTCCTCCTGTCTCGGCTTCTGCTCGCTTACTAAACTCAGAATGAAAAACTACTGTCTAGTGAAAGGAGAGGAGAAAGTAAAATGTCAAACACCTTTATATGAATATTGGTCAAATTCTAATGTTCATGTACAGTCGGGATGTATGGAAACTGTGAGCCGCCGAGGGGATCTTTTCTCTTCTGCGGACTCACAGTGAGTATAGTATCTGAAAGTCTTCGTGTATCCGCTTCTGCTCTCTCATTAAGATCACAATTAACGACTGCTGTCTCATGTGAAAGGAGAGAAAGTCCCTGCTGTCTCGGCTTCTGCTCACCGTGAGTCCCGGTTCTGAAAGTCCTCCTGTCTCGGTCTCTGCTCGCTCACTAAGCTCAGAATGAAAAACTGCTATCTAGAGAAACGAGAGGATAAAGTAACATCTCAACCAAGTTTATATGAATATTGGTCAAATTCTCATCGTCATGTACAGTCGGGATGTATGGAAACTGTGAGCCGCGAGGGGGATCTTTTCCCTTCTGCGGACTCACAGTGAGTATAGTATCTGAAAGTCTTCGTGTATCCGCTTCTGCTCTCTCATTAAGATCACAATTAACGACTGCTGTCTCAAGTGAAAGGAGAGACCTTCTTTAGAGGCTGCATTTCAGGCCAGTGTGTGAAAAAGCCCGAAAATACACGTATCTCTGCTCAATTCCTAATGTTTATCAACTTTCATTTCATGGGCAAACAAAATAGACAGCAAATGTGTTCTGAGGCCAGTCAGTCAACATCTGCGTTTTACTTCTTTCTGTCGCTGATAAAGCTCACAATTAACAAATGCTGTCTCCAGCAAAAGGAGAGGAGAAGATGAGATTTCAGCCACTTTAATATGAATATTGGTCCATTTCTAATTTTCATGAACTGTCGGAATGTATGGAAACAGTCCGTGACCGAGGGGAAACATTTTCCCGTCTGTAGACTCACAGTGAGTCCCGCGTGAAAGTCCTCCTGTCTCGGCTTCTGCTCACAGTGAGTCCCGCGTCTGAAAGTCCTCCTGTCTCGGCTTCTGCTCACAGTGAGTCCCGGTTCTGAAAGTCCTCCTGTCTCGGCCTCTGCTCGCTCACTAAGCGCCGAATGAAAAACTGCTGTCTAGTGAAAGGACAGGAGAAAGTAAAATCTCAAACACCTTTATATGAATATTGTTCAAATTCTCATGTTCATGTACATTCGGGATGTATGGAAATTGTGAGCCGTCGAGGGGGGTCTTATTCCCTTCTGTGCATTCACAGTGAGTCTCGCGTCTCCAAGTCTTCCTTTCTCGGCTTCTGCTCGCTCATTGAGCTCAGAATTAACAAATGCTGTCTCCAGCAAAAGGAGAGGAGAAGATGAGATTTCAGCCACTTTAATATGAATATTGGTCCAATTCTAATTTTCATGAACTGTCGGAATGTATGGAAACAGTCCGTGACCGAGGGGAAACATTTTCCCGTCTGTAGACTCACAGTCATTCCCTCGTATGAAAGTCCTCCTGTCTCGGCTTCTGCTCACAGTGATTCCCGCTTATGAAAGTCCTCCTGTCTCGGCTTCTGCTCACAGTGATTCCCGCGTATGAAAGTCCTCCTTTCTCGGCTTCTGCTCGCTCACTAAGCTCAGATTGAAAAACTACTGTCTAGTGAAAGGAGAGGATAAAGTAAAATGTCAAACACCTTTATATGAATATTGTCAAATTCTAATGTTCATGTACAGTCGGGATGTATGGACACTGTGAGCCGCCGAGGGGATCTAATTACCTTCTGTGGACTCAGAGCGAGTCCCGCGTCTGCAAGTCTTCTTGTCTCGGCTTC
>NW_026115494.1:0-40400 GCF_001640805.2 Lates calcarifer | reverse complement strand
CAAACTGACAGACACAGTCTAGTTAAAAGCGCGTCTCTACTCTGCAGGGCTAATGAGAGATTACAAACAAGGGGGTAAGAGGATGTGAGTGTGAAGAGCGAAGGGACATTAAAGCAAATACACACACACACACACCACATACACTGTAGTGCATGATGCACTGAGCTCAGCTGTATGAGCAGACAGTGGAGCCCTGTCTCCAACAGCAGCATTCAGCTCACAGCTGCCACTTTACACACAAACACCATCTCCATCACACACACACACACAATGACTGCTATTTGTGGTACTTAAGTGTTGTCACTGATTAGGCCTGACTGCTACTGAACGTCACTTATACTGTACCCATATACAGTATGTTAATGAGCACACACTGATCACACCTGTATACGCACAGACACAATGTAAAAGAATTCTGCAAGCAGTGCTTTTACAAACAACCTGTAATATGTTGATAATTCAACTTTTCAGTTTAGGGGTTATTCAGCTGAGCACTTCATTGTGTTATATACTGTAATGTACAATAGTATCTGTTAAGAGACCATTTAAACATGCTCTCTTGTAAGTTATTACAATGCAGAGTGAGGGCTAAAGAAAACACTGCAACAGTGTTGACTTTGTTCAGCTGAAGGTCAGCTAATGGTGCCTCAGCACTTAGTCACAAGACAGGTTATGCACACAAAGAGAAGACGACTGCATGCTGCAGATAACAGGGTACTTAGTGATATGGCTTATTGTTTACCATAACACTTATATGAATAATTAACTCTAGCCATACTAACATGCACACACACAGAAAAACAAATAATGCACACACCACAATGCGCAAGAAAACAAGCATTGTTTGTTATTAATGATGTAGAGACAGAGTGTGACATGCCAGGCATTTTAGCATTTCTACTACAACGTTTTTTCAGACATTGCATGGTGGTAAAGCTAATTTAAACAGGTGTAGCCAAAAAGTATCACATGTCCAGTGGTCTTTATCTATGTTTGCTACATTTAATATTTATTTAGTGGTATTATCAACACCTGGTCATGCATTTCAGTACTGTTTAGCATCCTCAAAACACACGCTGCAAGTCTTTTGTTTGCTGCTATGATTAACTAAACATGTAAAAAGCTACAGGAAACTCCCAGTGTTATTACTTTCCTTTTTCACCTTTATTTCTTGATTCAAATGTTCACCTCTGGCTGGCTGACTTGTCACAGAGGTGCAAATTTTCCATACAGATTACCACTTGTGTCTTGTTATTGCAGAGAGAGGAAGCCTGCCATTTGGCTGGATTTTTCAATACAAAAGTTTCTAGGAAATTCAATCAAGTGACAAAGAAAAAGATTATTTGTATGCACCATCACACATTTCAGCCGGGTATTTAGCAGCGCTGGAGTATGCAATGTGGTGGTTCCATTTTTGGTGTTTTGATGAGCTCAGCAATAGGTGAGTTTTTCCAGCTGGACTATGAATTGGCCCTGCTATTTAACATGAAATTACCCAGACTACATGTAGATACAGCATAAAGAGCAAGTAAGTGGAATTACCTGATATATGTATAAATTTGTCTTCAAACATGGTCACATTCTCACCAAAATTACAATTATAAACAATCACTTTTTCACTATTTTAACACACCAATCACTGCATCGTTCTTGTCCATATTGAATACATCATTCAAACATTAACAGTGTAGATTGGAAAAAATATGCGAACTCCAAGGCTAATGACATCAATAAAAGCTAACTGAAGTCAGGGGATGAAATGAAAGAGCTACTTTGATTTATGAAAAACACTCCAACATTTTGAGTTTTCTATTCATAAGAAGTATCTGCTATTGTGATCCATGCCTGACAAAAAATAAATCTCCAAAGACTTAAAATCAAGAATTGTTGATTTGCGTAAAGCTGGAAAGGATTACAAAGTAATCTCAAAGTGTTTAAATATTCATCAGTCCACAGTCAGATAAACGGAGTCTTTAAATGGAGATGATTTAGTCCAGCAAAGAAGAGTCCAAGGACACAAGGCAGAACACTCAGTGAGGTTAAAAAGAAAAGAGTAACAGCTAAAGGCGTAAAGGAATCACTGGTGATAACATCTTTGTTCATGAGGTTTCTATATGCAAATCATGGTGTATGGTTTCAAATGGATAAAATACATCTTTTGATGAGGCCCAGTCACACCAGACATCCTCAGTACATGTCTGAGCTGCAGCAGCTCTGTGAGGAAAAATGGTCTGAAATTCCTCCTCAGGTTGTTGCTGCCGAAAGAGGTTTGACTAGGGTCAAGGGTCCGCTTACTTTTTCCATCAACACTATGAGTGCTTGATGGGTTTGTTCAATAAGGGCAGGTTATTTCAAGCAAACTAGGTTAGTCCAAATGTTTATTTTTTCTTGCCACTGTAGCTGTAGCATGGTTGGAAAAATATCATTTTAAAAGCTCCGCTGTTTGTCTCTCCCTGTTTGTTTGTCACACACACCATTGTTGTGTTGAACATGGCTGCACTGTGGCATCATCATTTGCTCATCCGGACTGCTGTGGGTTTGTGTTTATATGACATATTATTGTTGGTTGTTTATTTGCTAGTAGAGATATTCCTATCATTGTGGTAACTGGACCTGAATTAGAACGGTAATTTGAGGTTATTTTTAAGTTTCTGAACTTATATTTTGCAAAGAAGTCAACATGAAGACTTACAGATGGAAAAAGCATGTTTCTAGATCTAGTTTCCTAATAGAGCTGATTTCTTTTCAAAGTTACAGCGTTCATGTGCTGCAGGAAAACAAGTTAGTCTCCTGGGTAATTAGTCTCAATTAAAATGTTTGACAGAAGCCATCTAAATAAATCTTAAAATGTATCAACAGTAGAATAAATGTTTAGAGCCAGCCAGATAGTTAGAGAAACAGATAGAGGAAAATATTTCAGTTGGTTTTGGCTGAATCTCATCTCATCTGACAAAGAAAACCTGAAGGACAATTCTCCTTTTCTAAACCTCAGATCCAATCTTCCTCCGCCTGTCACTGTGCTCTACTATTGTTCCTAACCCTTTCTTTCCATCACGCTGTCAGACATCTTCTTCTTCGTTTGACCTGTGTCGCCCTCCTTCACCCTCCTTTTAATATCAAACCTCAGTTCGCTCAACTCTTTAATGTCACCTTCACTCAGACTCTCAATTTTCTCTCGCCGTCTGACTTGTCATGCTCTCTGCCCCTCTCATCCTTGCTATCTGTTTAATTCTGCTTCTGCAGGCCTATTCTCCTTTACCTCTGTCTCTCCTTTCTCTTCCCATACTCGTTTATCATTTTTGTTTAATCTCCCTTATTTCTTGCTCCATCAATCTCCCTCGCATGTCCTTCCGTTCTCCTATCTACTTAGTCAATGCTGCCTTATTTACTCCTTTCCCACCTCTATCTCCCCTTCTGTCCTGTCTTCTCTCATCTACTTAATCTCACTCCAGCCCCCTTTTTCTATCCTCTTAACATTTACTACTGCAAGCACTAAGTTGTAAGGTTCTTACTTTTTGCTGCCCTCAATACAGATTTAGATACCAGCACGAGATAACATACTAGGATATGTATAAGCTAAAGTTCTTGCTAATACCAATATTTGAAAAGCACTAGCACAGACTTGTTGCTACTTGTAGCATCTTTAGGACCCTACAGATACTGTTCGCAGTTGCTTCAACCAAGCTCTCTCTATCATATCTATCAAAATTCTTGGAGTGACTCGAAAGAGACACACACCGCTATTTAAATAGCCTACATTAGTAACTTTAGCAGTGGTAAGTATTTGTAATAGTGTATATAGTTCCTTTTGAAGGATAATTCTGGCTCATTTCAACCTGTTGTACTTCCCATAAATGTGACTATTGTGGTGCTATGAGTCCTCATAACCACATCTGTAGTAGAGATAAAGGGAAACAAGGATTAGCGCAAAACTGCATATATCAGGGCATTTGTCACAAGCATCTTACGGCTTTATAAATAAATGTGAGGCGGCAAAATGCAGAACCATCATAGCCACATTTATGGGAAATACACCAGGTTGAAATGTACCAGAATTTACTTTAAATTACCTGAAATGACCGTATTAGTGCTGGCACTGTACATGCCAATGATGGAAGCTTTGCAGTGATTTTCCAGCTCATTTCAGTGGGAGATACCTGTGACTTTGATGACACAGAGTCTGACGTTAATGGTTTTTCTGACTTGGCTGCTCATAATTACAGTCTAAACGTTATGACGTGAATGCAACATAACCAGACACCCCACATCAGGCCCACCAGTACCACCGGTGAGAGTTCTTTTATTACAATGCACTTTTAATCAAGGCTTTTTAATTTCTATCTAAGAATAGCTTTCTGGCTGTTGGATTACCATTAATATTTCCTCCCCTCAAGACTTTCGATTGTATAATTATGTCCTGCTGCGCTTTTCAGGACATGAAATTACTTAAGCCTTAATCATGCTATAATGCTATGCTGCTATCACCAAACAAACTCTGGCAATACTCCTGTGGTCTGAGATGGGTATACATGACGCAATAGTACAACAAAGACCTTATTCAGAAGCTCTCTCTAATGAATTAGAAATTCAGATGACCTCTCACTCTAATGAATTAGAGGGGAGAGAGGAGAAGTGGGAGGAGGAAGAGGGATGAGGGAGTTTTAGAGTCTATTTAATACCATTAATTATTAGAAACAGAGCCAGTAGTGATGTGCCAATCGTTCCATCAGGGACACCTTAAAGTAATAACAGACAGAGCCCTCAGGCTCATAGGTTTTTGTTTTTACCATGTTTATCTCTCAAAGCTTGACAAAGTTGTTGTGTCTCCTGCTACCATAAAAAATGAAAAATGAAATGAAAATGCAAATGAGCTACTGAGTCCCAAGAAGCAATTAACTGTTACACTGCACAGAGATCGAACTAGAAATAGTATTTTTTTTAATTACTTTTTCAGACTTTTGTATAATTGATTTGTCATGCATCGAAAGCAAAGCAACTATTATTTTCATTTTTATTAAAAACGGAGCTATATTTAGTAGTGGATGTACAAAAAAACACTACTCTTTACATTTAAGGCACCAGTAATCCCTGAATATGCTTAACTCCTCAATTCTGGTTCTTTCAAATGTTGCAGTCTCCCAATTCAGTATTTGTGCAGAGAGAATTTAGCCCACTTACATGTAAATGAGCAAATTGCATCATCTGGCGCTCGTGGCTGACGACTAGAAAATAAGCACTGGCGAAGACTTGTTTTTATTGAGAAAAGCCACACAGCACAGTCAGCACAGAAGTGAGTGACCTTATCTCAGTAAAATACCAAAAGGTTACAGAGCAGCAATCCACCTTCATGGTCCATGAGTGTGTGCTGTTTGAGTGCTATGCATTTGTGATAGTGTGTATCTGTATCTGTGGGCTTCTTTTGATGTCTTTATATATAAAACTGTATGTAAAGCTGTGAGCGGCAGTTCTTATACTGCAAATACCAACAGGTCGCAACAGGAGCAACAGTGTATTATCTCCACTTTACACATCACACTGACCATTTGTGTGTATGTAAGAACACAAACGAAAGAAAGATGCGTTTCTAAAGCCATGACATTTTAGAATTTCGCTCTCGTTTCTTTGGCCTTCTGAAGTGACATGATGAGTGATGAGGACACTTGTCCTCTAGGTATGTACCTTTCATCTACCTCACATATACAAACGCTTAAGTGTGTGTTTTTCAGCAACCTCGTTCTGAGTTATTATCTTTCATCCGTCTGTCTAAACAGAAGTGGACTGGGGAACACAGTATTTCATTCCCCTTCATTTTTAGTATATACACTTGAGATGAGAAAGAAAACATGAAAGCAGGAGGGAATTGTAATCCTAATTCACAACCACTGTTCTAGAGTTTCTGCACTTTAAAGTTACAATCCTTTAAACGGAAAACGGGACATTGAATCTCCAGCTCCTCCTGGCTTTATGGAGCCATACAGTCAGTTCAGTTTTTTAGCTGAGTGGTCCACAAATGTAATGTTTTGGTTCACTCTTAATGCTCTCATTGAGTCATTTTCAGTTGCAGCTGTTTTCAACTAAAAGAAAAATCAAAGAGCCCACTAAAAACTACCTGCTCAGCATCCAGCAAGAGAAAAACAGACTTGAGAACTCAGCAGCAAACATAGTGGAGTATTTAGCAGCTACAGATCCAGATATTTCACTCAGGGGTTGGCAGAGATTAAAAAAGGAGCTAAAAGAGAATGGACTTTGGACTTATATTCATCAGGAGGTCAGAAATACGAATGATATTGTTGCTCTGCAACTGCACAGCAACTGTTAGCAACAACAAGTTCACTATATTAACTTATAAGATGATGGTGTCTCTACTTATTCCTGAAGCCCCCAAGTGGCCAAGAAAATCAGTTACTGCAGTTTTAAAATTGTCATGAAATCAAACCTGGTTCCTTTCTTTCAATGCTGGATTCAATAATTGTTTTCACTTTTTTAGGGCAAAAATGCCAAATATTTGCTGGTTACAGCTATTTAAATGTGAGGAGGACCTGATGCTTTTCTTTGCAAGAAATGATTGTTAAGTGAAACTCTTTGGGTTTTAAACTGCTGGTTGGACTAATCAAGGCATTTGAAGATTTTTTGACACATGAAACAACACAAGCTTCTTTGGCTGCACTGTTAGAAGTTACACTGGTTGCTCTTCTGTTGTGTTCCTGACAAATCTGCTGCTCAAGGACCGACTGCTTCGCTCAGAATTTTGGGCCATGTAGTATTAAACCACACTTACAGTGGCAATGGTAACCAAAGGTGTCGCAAATTCAACCAGTATTAAAATCTTAAGGATTATAACTTTAATGATATGATCACATATATCCAATAAAATCTCTTCTTCTCTCACTGCCTGTATATTCTGGCCTCCTCCCTCATCCCCACACACAAACACACCCTACTGGATTGTGTATCAGTGGGCCTGTTGTGGATTATGCTGTACTGTGGATTATGGGATTAACATATACACACACGATTAGACGATGACCACTGCGCACAACCAGAAAAAGCCCACTGCACCTCAGAGACACCCTGTGAGGAACAGGGATATAGAGGAGGATAAACCCACCAAGAATCAATTTAACCAGTGGCCATTGCTCTCTCTGGTGTAACACAGTGTGATGTAGCACAGAAGATACATGAAACTATTTTATCCAGGTCTGTATTTCATTATAAAAACAATGACTAATATATGATAACGTTTTCATGCAAACATTTCTAAGTAATTACAGTGTTGGAACAAAATGAACAGTATGCAATAAAGCTGCCCACTGATTTACATTATTCATATTATTAGTGATTTCTCTGTCAAATCTGTTGAAAAGTTAGATGAGGAGTCAATGCTTTATTCCCTGCTGCTTCATTGTTTTCAGTGAGCAACGGGGCAGCTATGTGCCAGCTGAGTTATTGTTTTCCAATGGAGCCAGTATAGCAACACTCTCTGCTCATCGTGTGTTTTTGGCTTCAAATTTCAGAGACTTAAAGTTCCATTGTTGTTTGCTGGCTATTCTCAAACCACATCTTTAGATGTATTAACGTGTTTTTCTGCCTTCAGTCTCAATATAAAAAGTGATGTCAATGTTGTAATTAAAGAGTCCGTTAACTGACTGAGACGAGTCCATCTTGCTGATGTGCTTGCCTCCCCATACGAATTTCTGTCTTGTGACGAGTCGTGACACCGTGGCCATTGCAGGAGTGTGTCTGTGAGAGTGTGTCCCAAGTAACACCTCTAAGGCTAAATTTATCCTGCATTGATTTAGTAACATGCTGTGTGCATACCAGTGTCTCAGAGGAGCTCATTTTCTTATTTCACATCAAATACGACCTTTAATGGTCACCAGATGCTGACTACAAGAAAAATCTTAATGAAGAACTCCATCTCTCAAAATGCCAAGTCAGTATCGTTGTATATTAAGTTTACTTATTTATGTGAATGTCCTTGTGGTGATTTTGAGAGTTGTTCTATTAAAGAATTATTAAAGCTAAAAGAGAAATGGCCTTAAAGCAAGGTTATGTAACTTTTGCTGAACTGCAGCCACTGTGACTATACAAGTAGCAACTGTATGATAATCTCACATCAAATTTCCTTTAATTTCCCAAAGCTGTCTTGAGTCAGGCACTTTAAAGAGAGAGAGATGACATGTGACCTGACAGAGAGAGTGGGATGGTGCTGGATACAATAAGCGTGTCTCCTGCTGATGTACAGTGAATTTACTTTCTTTACTCTGTCATTAAACTATTAAAAATCTGAGTCATAGGGTAGCAGTAGCACTGACTCTGTGATGTCAGTAACATCAGTAACATCAACAACAAATATCTATCTAAAGCTGCAAACATTAGCCACCATAAGCTACCACACCAAAAAGGCTGTAGTGGCAAAGTGAACTGAACTGAGCAGTGGTGTGTTTATTTCTTATGAATTCAACTTTTTATTTTTAAGAGGATAAATACAATATTTCTTCTTTTAAAATTTACAGTCGCAGTTTAAAAAGCTTGTGTAACTTCTAAGCTGGATGGCGACAGGCACTTATTCCTATCACTTAACTCGCAGACAGCAAGCATTATAACTTTGTATTTAAACCCTCCACAATGCAATGCTTCACTGCGGTATCAGGGAACCGAATGTAGCGCTCAGTTTTACCTTTCATGCATTTTAAATATGTATGTATTGTTGTGGAAAAACACTTGACAAAAACACAAGCTTGTTGATGATGAGAAGTGTGAGGTAAACATCCCCCGTGCTCTGTCTCTCACACCCACACACACACTGTCGCTCTTTGTCTCTCTCAGACAGCCCAGTGATCCACAAAACATTGTGACAGCCTAGTTCCACTCATGCTGACAGCCCTCTCTCCCCCTCTCACACATACACACATATATATACACAGCAATTAGTGTAGCTACTTGACAGTGGGACTTAGGGAGTCCCTGTCAATCCATTATATACCGTACACATTAAGTGCACATTTACATGTGCTTATGTGCACTTGGTGGCATAATCCTGTTAGCTCCATGGTGACAATGTAATCATTTATTCATGTATATTTATGTGGCTATTGGTGACCCTGAAAGACAAATTAACATGTTTTTCCTGACAATGATTTTAAAATGGTACATTCTGCATGATTTCGTTTTCCTTTTGACATTACTGCTTTAAAACAAAATCTTCTGCATGTTGATACTCCTGTTACAGAATATTAAGCCAATTTTAAGCTATAATGGTGATGTATGAAGCTTATTTTTGGCTTCAGCTGCAGATCATCATACAGCTGGTTTCAATATAACCACAGACCATGCTAGTTAGTTAAAACAGATACAGTCATTAAATTCAACTGGAAATAGATGGCACGGCTCCTGTTTTCTAACATTTTTACGAGAAGAAACAGACTGTGAAAAAGCTGCTACTTTTGCCTCCAATCTATCTGCACCATGTTACATTAATGCTAAGAAATTTCAGGAGTAATAGGGTGTTTTACTGGGAGCAAAGATCATTACATTTTACTATATTCTGCTACTGCACAGCCTTTGAAATCCATAGCACATCCTTATTACCGTCAGAATTTTACCTTTGTTTTTTATGCCTTTGACAGTTTGATTAAAATACATAGCTAACAATGATTTTTAATCTCTTTGGGACACCTGCCATTAGGAAACAGGAGACAATGAATCTGCCATTATCACCACCAATCAATCTTGGCTCAGTCACAAAGCTCCACACTTGTTGCATCTCAAATCTGTGTGAGGGATTTTTTTTCTGCTGTGGCAAAACTGGATCAGATGCTGCTAAACAAAAAGTGGCTGCTCAAAATGTGATTATGAAAAGTGGTTTTATCTGTGGATACAAGCAATACATTCTTAAAATAGTCATCCACTGGTTTGTTTTCTTTTCAAAGATAAAATTCCCTGCCAGCTCCTTGCATGCTGTTACAAGGCCCCAGCATTAGCTAGACACTAAGAGCACCAAGGTACTGCCTGTCTGGCTACATCCCAGTTCTCACAGTGGTCAACAGCACCATCTCCAGGTCCAAATAGTAACATACTGGTATTTTACAGGTACTTTACAAACTCAATAACAAGGCAACACAAAAGACACAATACAGAAATTTGCTGATTTAATTCTGGAACATCCTGATCTAATCTGTGCCACATATTAAAACACAATGGATGAGGTCCAATCATACTGAGCACTTCCTCTCTTCATCTAAAAACTACAAGACAAAAAGACTGTGTGTACTTCTGCCAACACAGTCGGAATAAAGTCTGAATAAATCTACTAGGTCCATATCAAATTGTGACAAAAAGTGAACTATCTTCACCATATACTTCACTACTACACCTCAGGAAATGTACACTTAAAGATATGTATACATGTTTCACTTACATCAGCTGTTAAACATTTGAACCCAACATCTTAATGCCGATCAGCACTTCATTCATTCAGTAGCCATTAAAGCTGCTTTTTCACCACAGTGGCAAATTTTGAAAGAACTGGTCTGTCATGTCTAAAATGGAAATGAGCTCTCCAGTATCCCCACTGTGTTTGATTAGCCCTGCTTGCCTCTCTTTTAGCTTCAGCTAAACACATGAAGTTTGATGGTGTTACATAAACCTGCTAAAAATATGAGCCCCTGGTCATAAAACCAGCACTCCAATCTTCTTTTTTAAAATGGTGTGAAAAATACCATGTATATCAATCTTTGTAACGTGAACAACCTTTTGAAAATCATTTGTAAATCCACATCACACACAAGTTTCAGACATCCTAATGAGTGACAGACACAAACAGAATGGGGTGAATACGTGATTTCCCTTCCAGTTCACTGACAGAGATTAAAAATAAAACAAACAAATAAAAGCATATTACCCCAAAAATAAGCTGCTGCAAGCTAGTTTCTTCCCCTCTGCCACAGAGAAACTCATTATCCATCCCCCTGAGCAGACAGCTCCCTCTAGTGGCTCAAAATTGCACCTGATAGGAGGACACAATACACACACCCACACACACAATATGGCCCTGTTTGTGTGTGCACTAACCAAGTTGTAGTGAAGTCTCGGTGTGGTAGTATCCGTCTTGTTGCTTCTTCTTCAACATGGAACAAAGATCCACCCGCTCCACCGTCTGGTCTCCGAAAAATCTGAGACAGAGACAAAGTGAGCAATGAGGACTGTTGACGCCCCCAGCTGATAGTTCAGGCTGATGTTAGCCATGAAAGCCACTACACAGCCATGATCACTAAAATTAAAACTGACAACCAAAATTTAACTTCATGGTGCAGTATACTTGGCCAGTGTGTCTGCTGTCATCTTAAAACTGTAAAACTGGAAATGAAATATTATGCAATGTGATAGTGCTCAAATAAAACTAAAACACGTTTGAAATTCAAAGAAAGATTTAAGGTCATGAGCAATTTTAAAGCTTTGAGTCACAAAACAGAGAATTGGATTTGAGAAAAAACATAAGTACTTCTTTCCTTTACTATGTATATATTGACTGAAATGTTGTGCGTACAACTATAGAAAGCCTGCAGTGTGGAACATTACACCACGTCCCACTGCATTTAATGTAGAGTACTAACCCTTGAAAATTCATCAGTGTATTTGGTTGCCCAAATACTTTGTACTACTTATATAAAAAAACAAGCACCTACTTGTTAGTATAGCTGGAGTAAAGGGCTGGGTCCACGCGCTTTATACCCTGAGAGACACAGGGAAAATCCTGTTTATGTCATGTTCATCACACTTTTTAGGACATGCACATTAATTCATGACACACACACACACACACACACACACACACACACACACACACATACAGACTGGGGTAGGAAAAAAATACTGCCTGGCAGGCACCAGCCAGGATAAGATGTCAGATGTCAGGAGTCCAAGGAAAAAAAAAAACATAAATGCTGTCCCTCCTCTGTCTCCCCCCTCCAGACCACTGCTCATCTCTGCTTATCTTTCTGTCCTCTGTCCTCTGTCCCCCCAACCTCTTATTTATATCTTTTTCAGTTCCATAACCATTCCCCAAATCACTCCAGTGTTTCCTCTCTCCCTCCCTCATACCTTAACTGAATCCATCCTGATGTAATAGCTGGCTCTTAGCCTGACATCATAAACTATGAAATTACATACACTCAATTTTCTTTTAAAATACCACAGCAGGCGTGTTATTCCCACCAGTAGTTTTGGCTGGTGCAATAATTTGGCATCTAACTACTGTATGACACATTTTACAGCCAGTGAGAGATGAGGGGAATAAAAAGGATGTAAGAGGGGTAACACTGCAGCTGTTTGGCATTTCTCTCAAAGTCAGTTTGTTACAACCTGTGGAGGTACACATTGTATTTCCCTTTACATGGGAAAGGTGGGACTCTGCAGTCTGCACTAGTCTTAGTACAAATTAATTAATGAGGTAAGATATGCTAAGGAATTAAACTTGTCTTTAAAAAGCAGGAGCATGCTTGGTATGCTAACATATTTAGCATCATCAACACTTTTTTCATGACCTAACTCTATTGATACTGTGTGTGAAAGCGCACATGTGCATACCTGAGATCGTAGTTTTGATGCTCTGGACAGCTTCATAATGGTGAGGTGGGGTTCAAACCCACGGCTGTCTCCTTGCAGAAGACCCTGCTCCTCGAAACGGCTCCGCAACAACTCTGAAACACACATACACACAAAGTTTTCAAAACACAAAAAGTAGCTATTTATAAAAAAGGCCAAATGGGAAGGATGTAACACATCCATCATGCAAAATGTCACCATATAGAGACAGGAGGATGTGACAGGGGACATTGGATGGATTCAAACCCACAACACTATCAATATCATGTGCATTCACCTCTATTTTCTCTCTTGTAAAAGCCGTAATGGAAGACACAAATAGTCAGACGCAGATGGCTGAGATTGTGTGTCAGAGGATGGAAAAAGGCTTTTTGCTGGAGTATCAACTGACCATGCGGACAAAGACAAATACAAGAACAAGGGCACAAACACACAGACAACCTCCAAGGACACACGCACACACATATACGGACAAAGACGCACACACCAACTGATGAAGTTTAGAGGGAAACCATAGAGGTATTTTTAGAAGAGGAGCTGTACAGGGAGAGAAAGGTTAGTATATAATCAATAACAGTGGTGGGGAGAGCAGATGAGAGGACAGGAGAGTCTGACTTCCTGTCTTGTCCTTATTTTACTCCTCAAACAACAACAACATGTCGACTTTGTGATCTTTTCTTGTAGACGTTTTGTTTTTCGTGTCAGAGGTTTGTGAAAGAAGGGACCATTCTTCATAAAGGTTCCTTGTTAACATCTAACTTGTGCAAGGTTGTTACAAAGAGCTTAAGTCCACATCTACAGTACAGTACAATACTGTCGACACCAACACTTTGGTTGTGGTACTAGTATTAAGACTACTTTATTCCAAGGCAACAATTGTTACTCATTTCACAACATTTAATCATCGCAATACTTGGTAACACTCTCAAAAGACTAGAAGAACAACACATTAAATTAAACATATTTAGTAGTTTCAAGCATAGTGTATATGGATAATTGTGTTTCATTAATTTCACAGCAACAACAGCACACTCAAACTCACATATATTGCCAGTGACTTGTTGCCAACTCAAGAGGGTACTCAGATCATACAGAAATGCTGCTGTAATTTTGCTGGTTTGGGCTGTTTTAAAGCCAAACTACTGCTTCCATACTTCATTTAAAGCCAAAATGTATTTCCTAAACGTCAAGATTAAATGAGTACTCGAGCAAAACTGTTTCTATTAATAATTTCTCAACACACACAGGCTCACTGCAGCACATACTTGATCACTGAAGGGTTAGGGGGTTGGTTGTATCTGACTGAGCTAATTATGGAGGGTCTGCCTCTTATGTCTGAAGAGAGGCACAGAAAGTTTGATGGAGAAGCATAAATCCAATTAGACGCTGCAAATGACATGTCTTTAAGTAGGAGGACACACCCACCTCCCCTGCAACCCTCTCTGGCAATTTGGCATGAAAAGTCAATCACATTGTCTGCACCTGATTACTGACAGATAATTTCCACCTGATGACTTAAAATCTTTCAAACAGAGAGACAGAACAAGGTCAAAACAAAAAAACAAAACCTCTTTTAAATTCTAACAACAAATGTTTTTATGTGGAACCTTGGACCTCAAAGCTCTGTTTCTCTAAAAGATTAATTTAAAAGCCGAGATGAAATTTCTTTTTGGGATTTGTCTCAGCTTGGGCATCACTAATATGCCAAATGTAGTATTTGTTTGGATCTGAGCAGTTAATACACTGGGTGAGCAGCTAGAAAATCCACACCAAAGCAGAATCTAAACATGCTGCTCCAGCACTGTGTTTTCAGACAATTTAATATATATTCATGAAAACCTTTTAACTCTCACAGAGCTCGACGCAAAGAACCATCACTCTGTGGATCACATGCAATAATAATGTTAATAAAGTCCCTGATTTCCTGTTGTGGGTGTGCACAAATGCAAAAAAATCACAGCATATTTCCAATTCAGCTGATATTTTAGAGCGGAAATGGTCCGTATTAAGCAAATGCAAGCTCATTTACTCTGTCTGCATGTAAGAGCGTGTGTGTTTGTGTGTTGGTGTGTGCAGAATCCTCTTAGAAAATTGTTGGCTTAATGTTCTTGCCAAAGGCCACAACACAAAAACATACATGCGAATGCTTTTGCATACACCATACATTTGTCCTTTTACATGTTGTTAAGGGAGAAATGTAAGAAGACAGAGAGTGGTATCACACATATACATATACACACACACACACACACACACACACACACAGAGTCTGGCTCCACCATCCCCCCTAGGGGCTTACTCATATGATGCATTTCCTAACCCCTTACCCTAACCCTGACCCTAACACTAAGTGTAACCTGAACTCTAAAACCAACTCCTCAAAAAGCAGTCTCTACCTATGGGAACCTCAATTTTTGTTAAGTAAGAGGATGTAGTTAAACTAAATAACAAGACCTACAGCTTATATACACCAGCAAATGGTATGTTCTTACCTTATTTTATCTTAAAGTAAAGACTCAAACTGGGGCCTGGCCTAGTTAAGCCACATTTTCACACTTGTATATTTGTTTCTTATTTAAAGAATTCTGCTGTTCAAACCTGATCTCCAGGTCGCTTCAGGACAAAAGTCAGGATAAGACCACCTATGAACTTTGAAAGTAAGAGCGTGAGCGTTAACCCCTCAGCCTAAAGCTGTCTTATCTGTGACCTCCCACAGCAAAGCCCCCACGAAAGCAAGCACCCACCCTGCTCAAATGTCCTTAAGAAAGACACTAAACCCTCCAACCAGCTGCTGGCATCCTCAGCTGACCCCAGGTTCAGACCTCCCTCCACAGGGACACAAAAAGACAAGCACTGTATCACGGTAACATTCAGTAATGCGATTTATCTTCTAGCAAGAAACAGCATGATAACCACTTACAGAAACAAAATGTAATTTCGTCTTCCCAGCCTATACATCAATGTGACAGACTTACAGAGATGTTGGATGATGACAGCGGAGTGAGAAGCTAAACCTTTGCCACTGACCTGCGAGGCTATCCAGTGTGTGTCTGTGCTGTCCGGGGGCCAGCCCAACAAACACCACCTCCTTCCTGAAATGACCGATGCCTGAGAAGGGCAGCACCAGATCACGCCCACCCAGCAGCTCAGCCAATGACGGCTCAACCTGGGTCAGCACGGCCGCCGCTCTAAGAGGAAATATACACAACACACACACTGACACACACACGCCAATTCACAACTTAATCCTCTGTCTCCCTCCCTCTCATATTACATAACGAGAGAATCTAGTGATTACTAATGACACAATTTTCTACTTGATGTAGATTAAACATCGGTGTTATCACATAACATGGCTCCATCATTTCCAGTGCTCTCTTATGAAATGCTAAACTGATAACCTCACTCTGAAATATTGATTTTCTGCACCATGTTTTTGACCTCAATCTGGGTAATATTTACTTCAGTGTTCCGAAAATCATATAAACTGGTGTAATTGTTCTGCATTGTTAGCGTTGGTTTTACTGTAACAAATAAAAACAGTCTGATGTTTAATTCTAGTGGGACAACAAGCATAAATAATTCAGCAGTAGACACTAATTGAAAGGACCATTAACAAGACAAAGGGTGATATATGAAGTTTATGTCAGAATGAGGGAGTATATACTGACCAAAGTGTTTGATTGCCAACTTAAATAAAAGGCTCAGTCTACAAAAACTCTAACCTCACTTACTGTCCTTCCTAAAAGCCTCTTCAACAGTATTTTCAAGGCTCATTACTGGAATCTAAAGCTGTAAAATGTATGGTCCTATCTGCAGTTTTCCTGGAAGTGCTGAGAGGAAGAGATAAAACAGAGCTGCATCTAATGTGGCATGCTGGTAATTAGTCACTGCAGAACGCTGTATCCCTGTCTTCAAGCACTAACTTTAGTCTGAACATTCAATACTGCAACAAGACCTTGTTTAATCTGATCTGTGATGTTAGTTTAATGTACAGCACCACAGTCGCTGTAGAAAGATGATGTACAGCTCAGGTCTGTATATGTGTGCATCTACACAAAAAAGCTGATCAGTGTTCATCTGCATCTACATGCGTAACTGTGTACATTAGGAGAGATACAAATCAATAATGCAATATGTATTTATAAGGTGATATGGCAATTTCATTGATACACTGGCACTAATATTGGAATTTGTTTTGTTTTAACATTTGAACGTTGAACTGTACCTTCTGTATAGGCCAGCCTTTGCCAGCTAATGGGCTGTTTGACATTTAAGTAATGACTCATGTCAATGTTGCAATGTTTCTGTATCACATACAGTATGGATCCAATTCAGTGCAATTTGACACACCCTATTTCATTTCAGCTGTGAATCAGTAAAACTCTTTCAGTTTCACAATTCCTGCTTTTTGAAAAAAATGATGATTATGCCAATTACGGGATACATTTACTGCTTCAGTTGCACAGATAATGTTATATACTGCATAACTGTCTGTGATGTAATACCATTGTTATCATGTGCAAAATATTGTGACAGTATGATATCACAATCTACTCTGACATTTCCAGGCCTGTTGACCTTTTCACAGCGGACAGCAGACATTTTAAAATATCATAACAGGAAAAGCACTGGTGTGATTAATAACATTAATGATGGCGGATTCAATTTACAGGAGCCAGTTCCAGGGTCCTGGTGTTGGTTCAGTGGTGGCACAGCAAATAGTGGACTGGTGTGTACACAAATAGACTGCATATCTGCTGAGTTTGTAGTATGTTTGTGTAGATGCTGGCATGTACATCCACTCACAGGTCTATTTGCTCCTGATTAGCGAGATGGGTGACCAACAGCGTGATGTGGAGAGTTGGGACGGGGATCATGGCTTTGGCCAATAGGGGCTCCTGCTGAAGCACTGCCTCTTGGACCTCAGTCACAGCTGAGCTTATCTGTCATTGGACAAATTTACTTTCAATCACCAGCAGTTACAACAAGGCCAATACCTCACACACAGTGACTGCTCATTCCTTCTGTCTGTCTGTCTGTCTCTCTCTCTCTCTCTCTCTTCCCTCCAAGAACTAGCTTGGTGTCAATGAGCAGATGAAAGAAGGTGAGAGGAAGAAATGGGACAGAAGAGAAAACTGGGGCAGCGTCTGCAGTTCGACATTACAGATGAGGCATCAACACATCATGACTATGAGGTAAATCAATGTGTCTTCAGAGGAGCTCTTTGGTCAATAAGCATTAGGATTTCTGTGTCACCGGCCATCAGGTAAAAGAATTCAAGGGGTCTCTGAAACAGCTTCTCTCATCTTCTCTACCACCGCTAACCAGTGAGGTGACGATGAGGTCGACCATTATAATATCAGAAAGTGGTAGCAGCTAAAACAAGGATTGACTTTATTAGCTTCAAGAATAGCCTTAATACCAGAGAGTAAGCAACTGGTCAGCTGAGGGTAGCAATACTACTGTCACTCTCATTGCAGCATGAAAAAATAAATTTTCTAATACTGCCAACTGTTGTCCAAAGTATAGTGTGAACTGAGACAATTAAGCAATCAGTCAATGAGTGAATCAATTGAGAATAAGTTGGCAAAATGTTTGATAGAGGTATCTGTAATTCTGTAATAAACAGGGTAAAAGGTGCACAGACTCCTGCATGATCCTTAAAGTGAACAGGATATTAATTCCTTACCTCTGTGTTAGTAATGGGGATGGAGACAAAGTAGTTGGGTCGTTTGCTCTCTTTCTTTTTTTTCTTCTTGTCTCCATCCTCCTCACTGTCCACTCGCCCTCCACTGTCTCCTCTCTTCCTCTTTCTCTTCTTCTGGGTTGATTCTGTGTTGGAGACTAGAGAGGATGGGTGTTAACTGAAACTGAGACCATGCTCAGGTGGTCTATGATACAGACAGCTGGCCACTGCGTCAGCTGCAGCACATCTTTGGTAGTAACTTTACCTTCTAATATTCTAAAAATCTCAACTCTTAATTCAAAGAATAACTAAAAAATAATAATATTAATGATGTACATACATCCTAGCTCCTTCCATGCGGTGGGGCTGGTCAGAGCAAATGGAAGCTCGGACATGAAATTGTCCTGAGTATCGGCCGGCTGGAGCTTTTTCTTCATCAGCTTCTTCCTCTCCCTCCTCATCTTCCTCTTTGTCTTCTTCTCATTTGGTCCTGTAGAAGCTGTAAGGAAAAAAAATACTTACAATACAACAAACACACATACTGTGTATGTATGAAAATGGATATAGAGACTCATTACAGGAGAGCGCTCATATACATGGGGCACATGCATAGACTATTGGGCATGGTTCAGGAATACAGTAAACCTTCTTCTGCTCAGCTCAATGGCCGGTACCTTTTAATACTGACTGGTATGTTCACCCGAAACATTAAAAAAAAACATTAAAAAGACAAGGTGCTGCAATGGTACACTGCATCACTGCATATATCAATCCACTGTGCACGGGATTGATTTATTGAGAATCTTAATAATTTTTGCATTTAAGTGTAGTTAGTTGTTCACTGACAGTGTTGATATTGACAATATCATGATTACATGTACCTACACGTAGAAAGGCTGCTTAAGCACAGGTTGCATGTATGATAGTAAATCTATGTTCACTGATCGAAGATTATAAGAATGTTAAACCACTGTCTGTTAAGGGGCAAGCTGACACTGAAGTCATGACCAGCTTACAGACTTTTTCATCTGACTATGAACATTTCAGGCCATGTAAAAGATGTGTTTTTCACTCTCTAATGTTTATCAAGCACATTTTGTTTGCCACATAAGCAGCATGTGTCAATTTGCATGCTGATTTTTAAATTAAGCGGAAACGCTGTCCATCCAGTGCAAAGTGGCACCGTGTCAGCTGGATTTTTCCAGCATACCTAATCAAAAGGGTTCAGCAGGTACTGTTTTTGGCAATTTTGGCAAACTCACACAATCTCAGGCAGTCAGTTCTACTCACTAGACACAGTGGAGGCTCCAGTGTCAGCAGCACCTTGCTGGACTTCCATGCTGACTACATCCACCTGGCCTGGGCTCATCATTATCTTCAATTCTTCTGTCCCACTCTCCTCTCCAACCACACCTTCACCACCATCACCTCCCTCGTCCTCATCACCATCTGAGGAAACCGCAGTTGTCTCTTTGCCATAGGAGATACTGGCTGGCTGCATATCACACACTGCTAGCTGATACAGATAGCTCTGTGGTAGGGCCTAAATCAGAGAGAGGGACAAGGTCACAATATTATACTTTAGTAAACTGAGGTGAGAGCAGCATGAGTTTTTTTTTTTTTTTTTCTTTCATGTCATTACTTTAAGTCCGGACCGGTGTGCAGATGGCTTAATCGTGTTGACTTTTTGACAGTGACTGGTGGATATGTGATGCAGTTTGCGGACTGATAGTCCGGACAGTTCATTGGCAGCAAAAATCCTCTGTAGACAAACACTTTCTGAACACGTCGACCTGAGGCTCAACAGGACGCGGCCAAGGAGCATGACATACGAGTGACAAACTTTAGCTAACGCACAAACTGACGTTAACGGCTGGCGAGTTAAGCAGACATTACAGTTAACCTAACAGCAAAATATGAGACTTCAGCTATCTTCAGGACAGTTGCCGCTGAGGCGCCTCTAGAGACAGACTTTCCGTGTAGCTATCACCTGTTGAAATGAATCAAACTGCCATGCTGCACAACATCTGGTGAGCTAGCCAACTGTTAGCTAAGTATCTCTAACGGAGTTGTGCTGCTGATTAGCAAAAGTAACCGGAATATCATTTTTTGATTGCTTGGTCTTATGTTGTTGGTGCAGAAAGCTCGTCGGTGACAGCCTTTCTCAGAAAAAATCCAAACAAATAACGGAGAATAGTATTTAAGTACACGCGCTGATTTGGAGTACTAACCGGAAGCAGCTTATGTTTGTAAACAATGTCGAACTTCCGGCCTGATTTTTCAGAGCAAAATGTTTCGTCGCCTTTCAAATTAAAAGCACATGGCACGTAAAGAGTGTGTGTGTGTGTGTGTGTGTGTGTGTGTGTGTGTGTGTATACATACATATATATATATATATATATATATATATATATATATATATATATATATATATATATATATATATATATATATATATATATAAAAATATATAAAAGTGATTAACTTAAAGAATTCAATTAAGTATGTTAAGTATAAATTTGTTAAATAAATTAAAGCATTTGGTTACACTTAATTACTTACACACATTAAACACTGAATATGATAACATTCAAAGTTTATTGAAAGTGACATTGTAATCACACATCTTATATGCTTTCTGAGACATTCATTTATAAGCAGCTACAGCAAAATGTGCATTAAAGTAAGTAGTATTAATTATCTTCATTTATATTTTCACTTGATTTGTGTATCTATTCATTGGTTTGGCATACCTAAATTAATACATGAAGTTGGCTGGTCACTGTAATTGTGGCTTCTGTACTGTACATTCAAGTCTTACTACACTATATATAGAAACAGAGACAGCAATGTTATCCTAATGGTATTGTTTCTTTAAAACAAGCAAAACAAACTTTGCAGGATTCATTATTGGTTTATGGAGCAAACAGCAACACAGCTCCGCTGCACATAATCAGTGATACACAGTCATGTTTACTTTTGGGCTTATTTCAAACCAGCCCTTTCCATAAGCTCATATGCACTACATTTTTTACTCACACATTTTATGTTTATACCAATGTTTAACATAGTGGCATCCATAAATCAAGATCAATTAAAGGTTTGTTTTCTCTGTGTTTCTTGCTTCAAGCAGGTTATACAATCCATTACAGTTTATTTCACTTGTTAATAGAAATAATTTCAATCATTATTACCATCATCACCACAGATACTATTATTACTTATACATCATTCTATTTGTCCAAAAACGACTCAGTATACCCTCATTCCCTGTGTTACCACCTTGAGCAGTAGAGGCATTACCACTCCCACCACTCTCATCAACTGTACCCACACTGGCATCGTTACTTCTCTGCCTACGGTGCTTCAGTAGTTCTTGTCGTATGTCAGCAACAGCCATATCATTTTGTTCACACCTCAGTAATCCATGTTTTGTCTCATGGTAGAAAACATTGACATTCAACACAACATTAGCTTTAGAAGTCCATGTTCTCATAGAGGTTGTGTGCTTGACTTCATGTGAATGGTGCATTAACACCAGAATGACAGGTTTATTATCTGTGAACACTTAAAGAAAAGAAGGAGTATGAGATAATTAGAATGGAAAGTTTTGACCTCAAAATGGTAAGTTAGTATCAAAAATGATAATTAAAACAAAACTGAATAAATTACATTCAATTTCCTGTTCAATATGAATGGGCTGAAAAATCTTTCTTACCTTTTTCATCAGCCAATGCTGCATCTGCATCTGTCCCAACACGTGAAGTGATTGGACAGAAGACAATGATAATCTGGTGATCCTCACTGCTTTTAGTAAAATGAACCTCATCCTGAGAGTGTTTCTTCACTTGGTCCATCAGCTGTTCATGGGCTCCAAAGGTTGTACCTTTGATAACCATCTTGTACTTCACTGTGGCAATAGAAAGAAAAACAGTTGTGCAGCTGACAAAGATGTTCACGTTTACAAGAACAGAGTAAACCTAACAGTAAAATAAAAATGATTCTTTCAATGTCGTTCCTGAATATCTAGAGAAAACTTTTAGAAATCTTTAAATAGGATTCTTTAATAAACAAGGAAGTCAAGTTCACTGTGCCAGTTCATTGATAAATCCAAGCTTATGAGACAGTGACAATGTCTCTTAAGACCCAGTCAGTTAGACTGTCTCTACTACTTCTACTACTGGTACCACTGCTACTGTACTCACAGAGGTCATCCTGTGCACAACAACCTAACTTTTAACTGCTGAGTGTTTAATTATCATAGACCTTACCTTCGTGAAAACCCTTTGGAGATGGTATGGGGACGAGGACTCCTAATGAGAAAAATGGCAAACACCATCAATGGCAGGCTTTTAACCTTTTTAGCAATCAAGAGTCATATTCCTCTGCCAATTAGTCCAGTTGCAGTTAATCAGCATGTGAATTCTCAAGTTATGGCTGAAAATGTGTTTTGCGCAGTCAGAATATATCATGTTCACCATGACCTGGACTTTGGTCATCAAAATCTAACCAGTTCATCCTTGAATCAAAGTGAATGTCTGTACCAAATTTTATTAAATTTCCTCAAGGTGTTACTGAGATATCAAGTTCATGACAGAGGTCGACCGATTAATCAGGCCAATTTTTAAAAAAATAATCAGCATTCTACTGCTGACAGACCACTGTGGATGTTAGCTTTTGGAAAAGCGGTCAGGCTTAAATTCTTATCTTTCAAATAAATATATGTTTATATTTGTTATATTTGTAATATGTTTGATTGGTTCAGATATGAAATGTCAGTAACGTGAACAACCTAAGCTACTTTGTAACTGTACTGATAGTGAACTTTCAACCAGCTGTAGCTTACAGGTAGGGACCGGTACTGAAACCTGGCAACAGGTCCCGGGGCTAAGTTATTAGACCAATTCTGTTTTTGGGACTGGAGAATTCCTCTCTCTCTTGAAGGCTGTGTGCAGGGTGGAGTAACTTCTTTCACATACACGCTGCAGCAGTGCCATGTTCCGACACGCTGCTCTTAGTAACAATGGTAGTGAAAACGTTCAAAAGTGTGATTACACTTTACTGTAGTTGATGTTCACAATGCTCGTCATAAGTGCAATAAATCATTTGCATGACAGATTTGTTGTGTTGTTCAATAAATGTTTAAGTTTAGCAATTTTGTGTATAGGTGTATTTATCAGATGGAAGTAAAAAAAGAAAACCAAAAAACATATCAGGCAAAGAAAAATCAACATCATATATCAGCTGGCCCTGATTTCTGAAGATCTGCATTGGCATTGGCCATAGGAAAACCCATATCGGATGACCTCTAATTCATAAAGATGGGATGGATGGACAGACAGACAGAAAAACAATCTGATGTTAAATTGACTTGCAATTTAACATAATGTTAAAAAACATTAGCATGAGAAAACCTGATATGAAAGTGTAAAGCAAGAAAGTTAGATTACTTTGTGGTCTTATGTCACCAGTTTGGCTACCATAGAGCACAGTTTGACCACTGGTGTCTGTGATACCTGCCTGTGACAAAGAGCCTGTCACACAGCACTGCACAATGCACTCAGCAACTCCAACTACATAAAAATAAACTTGAACCATACAAAATTGATTCACTTAACACCTATATCATTTCTGCTTGCATAAGGATACGTTAAATTGGTGCATGGTGAAGAGATATTTTCCCTGCAACCAGACAGCTTTGTGCAGTCATCTGCTGAATGTGGATTTGAACTTAAGCATCCATCCTATTCACCTGACGTGGCACCCTCAGACTACTACCTCCTCCCCAAGATGAAGAAGGAGCTCAGACATCACCATTTTGACAGTGATGATGATCTTGAACCACTTTCTCAGACAGTGCTGACTTATAATTTTCAATTACCCGAAACAGAAATGCCATGTAAGTTATTAACTTAAGTCAATTTTATCTATATACTGCCAATTCACTGTACATATAGAGCAGGTCTAGACCGTACTCTTCATCTTATAATCAAAGAGTTGAGCTGCATGTACATGTAACAAGAGATCAAGTCATTTCCTTCCACAGATTTATCAATCACCCCTCATAGATGGCTAGATATTCTCACAGCAGCAGGTTTTGAGAGTTACATTCACTTAATATGGCAGTATGATACAGCTGAAAGCTTTTGGGGAAAAAACTGGTAGGTAAAGCTTGAGTTTTTAACATTTTATAGCAGATATGTGTTTCCAAGGTTAAGCATGAACCTCCACACTCAGGCATCTTCATTATACTATACTACACTTTACTAAAATACACTTTGTGTGCATCAACAACTGACCATCTTGATGAAAAAAACTGTAAAATAACCTGTGCATTCACTAATTTGTTAGTTTTGAATCTGGTTTGATATTCCAACAAATACTGACTTTTTATCTCTAAATTAGAAATATTCTCTAAAATATTTGTTTAGGCTTCTCATAATAATGATGATGTTTCTTGGGCACTTAAGATGATATGATACAAAAATAAAACAAAAACTGCATTATAACCTTCAGGTTTTGGGTTTGCCTGGTTTTTTTTGCTGATGTTCTCCAGTAAATCAATATGAGCATCAAGGAAAGTCTGCACGTCATCCAGTTGGTTCTTCACGCTCTTTAGGACATGGAAGTATTCAACCAAGACCCCATTGTCAGTTAGAGCAGCTGGAGGGAGAGTAATAGATTGTGTGTGTTAGAATTTGGATAACAGTATTGTTACATATACAGTTACAATAGAGTTACAGTCCAAACAAAAAATGAAACTCAAACCACATACAAGAGTGAAAGTAACAGTTAAAAATGCTGTACATACCACTCAAACATTCCTGTGTGAGGAACCCTTTCAATCCCTCTAGGAGATCATTGATTGGCCTCTGAAACAGAAATAATGTGACATAGAATGATACTAAAGGAGCATTTTACATAGCATTTACTTAGCTTCTATCCATGTTATTTATCTCTCTTTAGCTCTTTCTCTAATCTGACCTGCACATTTCAGCTTGTTAGCTCACCTGTTTGTGTATTATTGTGTAGATTTCCCTCCTAAATTTGAACGGTTTCCCAGGAAACAGCTCACGAAGGTCCTCCCGAGTCAGTGACCGGATATCTGAGTCAGTGGTCAAACCTTCCTCTGAGGGAACAGGTGTGATGTTGAGACACAGTTTGATTCAAATCACATTTCATTTTCAGAGATTTAAGTGGCACTACTTATTAACTAAATTAAGCAATATTAACCGAGAGGGTGTGCTTTAACACCATAACTTCAGTTATGCTTGCTGACCGCATCACTGTCATGCTCAAATGACGTTAAAAGACACCCTCGAGTGTAATCTTGCGATTACACAACTATTACCAACAAAGTAAAATGTGTATGGCGGAGTATTATTTTTAGTGATGAGTAAGGTGTGCTGTCATGCTGATTTGAGCACATTCTAAATGTCTTGTGGACCAATCAGATTGTTCGGTCGGAACTACTTGTTGTATAACACGCGTTTTATGTGAATGTTCATGTTTTACTGGTTGGTCAATCATTCTTCCTAAAACAAACAAACAAACAAACAAACAAAAAACAGGTCACTTACGCCGAAGAACATGGACTGCCTCTGTGCTGAAATGCCGTATTTCCCCCATTAAAACAGACATGACTTCACCTAGAGAGAAAGAAAACACAAAACATTAAAACATATATTGGACTGACGTAATTTGCGAGAGATCTAGAGACAAACCATCTGCATATGACAAACTGGAAGGTAGTGGGAGGAAGGAGACCCACCTTTGAACGGATCAGAGCACACGATACTTGCCTGATTTGATGTTTGGTTTGTTGTAAGGTGTCAGTTACAGGAGGTGTGCCTCTTGTTTGCTGTCGGTTATTTTTTAACGAAATAGTAAATATTCTAGGTCGTATTTTCACCCCAAACTCACAAATGCACACGCAGTCTCACGTTTACAGACAACAGAAAGTGAAACTTAAGGAAACGTCGTGACGTCACCGTCACTTCTAACAATACGTTTCAGCCCATACAGCCTAAAATCAAGATGCACAGTAAACTCTAGTGCTCACACTTTATCTATAACAAAAGAGTACACACATTACTCCACATTACACTCACACAGTAAAACACAGTCACATATTGGCGTTAATGGGAGAGCAGTGCAATGTTTTCCAATCTGAACCAGTCTCTGCAGCTCCAGTTGAGTTACTCTGTGTTAAGTACCTTGCACAGTCACACAAGGTTAATAGTTGTTTTGGAAGAGGAAACTGTTTTCTTCTTCTCTATTTCCTGGCAGACTGAATAAAATGACCCTCCCCCCCAGACACAGCATAAAAGTGGCATCACGTTTCAACCAACACAGCATGTTCACATGTATAGTGAATCCAGCAGGGAGCAGCACTGTACAACTTTTATTGCATTGCAACATTTTAACCTGCTCCACTAAGTTAGAAACACATGTGCTGCCCATTTGTAAAATTATGTATCAACCTGTGGATGCAATGAGAGGCCACTGCAGGACACAGCAATCTTCTGCTTTAAAGACCAAATCATCATCTAACATGAGAAAACAAATATCTAAGGTACAATGGTTACAAGTATGTTTTGCAATTGTATATTAATTTGGGTGTTGTATATGAATATGTGCTGGAGGATAAGAGGATGTGAATGGGCATTACCGAAGCCTACCTAAACTCCAACTGCTGTTAAGCATTATCATATATAAATAAAATTAAAAAGGAAAAAAAGAAATAAAAACATTTTGGGCCGCATAGGCTGGAGCCAGCACTGATCACACTGACATTACATCATATTTTTATGTACATTTATTGGCATATTTTCCTGTCCATAACAGTAAAATCAAGATTATAATTGAGAGCACTGTAATGCACAAAGAATCTGGTGGGTACAATGGCACAATGTAGAATCTTACCATCAGACCATATAAAATTGACTCATCTACCACCTATATCTAAGAAATTTCTGCTTGCATAAGAATATATTAAATTGGTGCAGAGTGGACAGATGTTTTCCCTGCAACCAGAAGGCCACAGTCAGTGATAGAATAGCCAGAGGACTAAATTATAAAGAATAACATGGAAAGGTCTCTGGTATATACACAATCTAAGGACATTGCCTTGGTCCACAGACTGACACTCTGCTGTACTCTGTGTGTGTTTAGACTGTGCATGTATTTATCTGTTTTTCACCAAGTGACACACACTCTCCTAACACTCAGTAGATGTAGTGTGGAGAGAAAGAAAGAAACTAAAGGGAGAGATCTTGAAAGCAGCAGTTTTTTCATTTGTTAAGTCCGACGTCGTTCGCTGGTTTGTCTGCAGGCGCTGGAGGCAGAGGTTCCTCTCTGAGCCCTTTTGGCAGGCACTGACAGCAGGTGAAGTGTTATTGTCTCCTGTGTCAGACGTTCTGCGGGGGGCCAGACAGCTCCTGGTGGTTCCACTTAGTCTCCGTCATGTATGACGTTCGAGTAAAAGACAGATCTCTCTGTGTAACATAGCGCTCTCTATGTGATGATATGCAAAGTCTGTTCAAGACAGTGAAAATGTGTGACTTGCTCCTCCGTCGCAGAGATGCTTTTGATATTAGATTCAGTCTTTGAAGCTTCTTCAGTGGCATCTTTGAACAAAACACACACATTAATTATGTCACTGGAGGGATTAAAACTTTATTTGCAAAGAGTACAACTGAAGTACTTTGATATTTTCAGTCTTTTTTGACTTGAATGAATGAATGAATAAATAAAAAGAGGTTACTCAACCACACACTTAACTACCAAGCCTGTTCAGCACAATTTCTTATAAGCAGTGGCAAACTTTGGCCAGAAGATGGTAATCAGGTATCAGGAGTCCATCTGTTTGATCCAGCACATGCAGGAATCTTAATAGAGAAGTTTCAAGGCCGATTTGGCCTCCAGCCTAACTGTTAGATCAAGTCTGCAGTGCGTCAGCAGATTTTAGGGATGGAGCCAAACATTAACACAAACAGATGTCTCAGTCTTACTTACTGGTCTCATTTCTGAGTATCAAGATTATATCAAACATGTTTCTGAGTAGGTAAGTCAAGATGTATTTATTGAGTACTTTTTAAAACAGAAGTCTTTCACAATAAAAGCATGCAGCAGTTGGGCACTATAGAAACAAACATCAGAGCAATGAAGATGATGAAAACAGTGGTCCATTGAAATGTTCTCAAAATAAAAGTCTGAGTGAAATCAGGATGAGCTCTCTGTTAAAAGTATTTGACTGATACTAAAGGTCACAAATACAGCAGAGTTGTAATATCCATGAAAAACCAGACGTACGTGCGTATGTGTGTATGTGTGTATGTGTGTGTGTGTGTGTGTGTTTGTATATGTATGGTTTTCAGCATTTTTTTCATGTCTTGTTTGTCTATTTGTCTTTTGTCTGTATTTGAAATGAAGCACTTTTTTAATTAATGATGTTCTGAATCCTTTTTGTAGATGTGCTCCACAATAAATGCAGGCCTACCTGAAATGAAATACAGCAAAGACAGAGGCTGTGAAGAGCCTGAAAAGGAATCAATAAGATCTTATAAATCAATTCTAAAACATACTGGGAGCCTGTGTAAAGAGGGTAAAACAGGTGTGAAGTGGTTATGTCTGATTCTTGTTAAAAGCCTGGCAGCGGACTTCTGTACAGTCTAGAGTTAATCGATAGATTTTTGTTTCAGACTAGCAATAAAAGACGTTGTTATAATCAAGACATAAAAACTAGAGGATAAAAAACATTTTCTGTGTTTTTACAACATAAACAGATAGAAATTTAAAACTATTTCTAAAAGAAATGTGTGTGTGCAATCTGCCTTCACTTCTCGATCCAAGCTCTGGGAACATCCAGTAGTCTCTGGGTGGCCCACAGAAAAACTTTAAATTTCTACTGTATGTGGCCACAACTCAGAAATGTACCCAGGAGCTTCCCTGCAGAGCCTGAGTTAATCATTAAAACTGTCAAGACTCACATTCGGTCAAGTCTGCCAAGTCTCTTGTGAAGTGACATAAATAGCAGCATACATCAGAGAGCACAGATCTTCTAGAAAAACCGCTCTCATTTTAAACCAGTTTGTTTGCTCAGTTAATATTACACCAGCTGCCTGCTCCATCATCTCTTCTGTACTGTTCAGGGTGGATGCTGAAACACAAAGGCGAATACAAAGCAAACTAACACTGGTAGAAATGTTTGCAGGTGAGCTTAGACGTCTATGATATGATCAGAAATATCAGACTCTTGTTTGGTTTGGACGGAGTCATGATAACAGGATTATATGCATTGTGAAACCCCTTGTGTGCACTTCAGTTACTTTATTCAATAGCAGTGAAGTGAAAGCAGTAGTGTCTTGGCAAATAATGTCGGTGTTTTTCTGTGTCAATCCGCAACATCTCCAGCCTTTTAGCAACACCAAATAAAATGACAAAGTGCAGTAAATTAATGTTTACCTAATGATATTCCCTCAGGGAGGTGGGGTCGACTTGCAAGACTATGAAACAATAGGAATTAAAGGAATATGGGATCAAATTGAACCATACCAGTTGCTATATTGGAGAAATTCGTAATTTTGTTGTTGTTTTATTGCACAATATCCACATAATTTGGAAAACTAATGAAAGAAAACATTGAAATTCCACTGCAACAATCACTGAAATTCAAATTATTATCAAAAATGTGTCCGTTTTTGCTATTCTCTACAGAAATTGCCTTGTAATTTCCTCGCCCAGCTGCCACTAAAAGAAAAAAATTCCATTGAACAGTTCAGTTCTTTTAATAACTGTGCACTGTGTTGACCTTTGGATAGAATAGATACAGAAAGACAATGTCAAGTGGGGAGAAGAAATTCTGGTGCATTTAGTTCTTTGGTATGAATGGCAATGAGATAAGAAAAGAAGAGAAACTGCTGTAAAACACAGAACCAATGATGCAACTCATGCTCCTTCACACCAGGAGTCTGATCTCTCCCTCTTAACACGCTCAATTATCGCAAAATGTGATTTTCTCTCATCTGGGTAGAAGCAACATGTTAGATTAAAAGTCAAGGCTTTGTAGACACAAATTCTCGCACACACACTTGCACATGCTCACACACACACACTCTCACAGTCACAGACATTGCCCTCAGTTATTATGCATTCATAAATCAAAAGGTTGTGACGGGAATTAATCTAAAACGATGGCGAGTGTAAGTCACCGGATGCAAATATGACAGCTTTATTAGAAAACTAGATTGCTTGAATTTGTCTGAATTAATGTGACACTTTTTTTTTGATTAAATAGACCCCCCCCCCCTCTTCCCCTCACTTACTGAGTGGGACTGAAGAGGGAGGTGAGTTAGGCAACAGCAGAAAAACAGAGGTGGCTCATTCGCACTCAGTTAGGTACCTGTTGTTATCTATTCACGGGGTAATACACAACACAGCAATACTTTTTAATTATGTTTAACTATGTAGAATGAGCATGGATTTCATTCTGAATAAACCCAAACCACAGACTGCCTATGATCGAGAGAAAATGAGAAAAAAACTGAGAGTGAATTGTTTTTCATATTAAGTTCTTAACACGCTCATTTGACTGCCTCACAGCTCTTCACCTAAAGTCAAACTCACCGTCAGGGGCTTCAAGTACGAGGACGCTTCAAAATGTTCGTGGAAAAAGGACAGTTGGATTTTTGCGTTGCACCATGCATTTAAGGGTTCATGTTAGAACATGTTATGACACGTGAGTACGAGAACATACAGGTGCACTGAGATCAAAATCACTGCATATGATTTTTAGCTATGTACTTTTTCCACAAACTTTTTGAAGCCCCCTCGTATATGGGCCAATATTGGTGAGAATACTCGTTTTACGGCTGAAATGAGTAGTCAATTAATCAATTAGTCTATTGACAGAAAATGAATGAATCATTTCAATTAATTTTTCAAGGAGTCTATAGTCATGCTAGAGGCTCTGCAAATCTGTTGTCACATTGGTGCTTTCTGCTAAATGCTAAATGCTAACATGCTGATGTTTAGCAGATGGTCTATCATGTTCACCATCTTAGTTTAACATGTTAAGCATGCTAACATTTGCTAATTATCAATGAACACAAAGTACAGCCGATGCTGATGGGATTGAAGTTACATTTTAGAGGTATTTACTCATGAAGCAAACTACTGGAACAAATTTTAAATTTGTCTTAATGGTTGGCAGCCACACTCCTAGCTTGGCAAAAAAAAGTTAAACATTTGGTTCACCCTCACTGAATCACCTTGCTGCCTTTCTCTGTCTTTTACAATAAGCTGAAAAATAAATATTTTTGAGTCTTGGGCCATTAGTTTGACAAAGCAAGCGATCCTAAGATGTCACCTTGGGCTGTGGAAAATGTGATAGACATTTTCCACAATTTTAGACATTTTATAGTTTAAAAATCATTTGATTGATTTAAAAAGAAATCTACAGAATATCTATTTATGAGAATGCTTGTTAGTCGTTAGACTAACAAATGATTCCTTACATATGTACTGAGATAAAAATATTTGGCTTGACTCCAGACTAATTTATACAGTAGAGATTTCAAAATAAAAGCCTGCCATACAATGAATACATGATTTGTGTCCCACCTCATCCCCCAACTAGGTCTGCTAGCTTTTACATAAACCTCTTGTGCACCAAGTTGATGGAAAAACACAGAATATCAAACTGTTCAGTCTGTAGTTCTTCCTTTTTATCTTACTGCACATTCTCTCTCTCTCTCTCTCTCTCTCTCTCGCTGTCTCTCTCTCGCTCATGCTTTTCCCTATTCTCTTGGTGCTCACTTACCCTGCAACATCCTCTATTTTTCTCTGATTTAAAGTTATGGGGAAAGAATGAAAATGAGGAATTTTTAAGATCAAGAGTTAAATAACTTCTACCCTACCTGTCAGTGCAACTTTATCTCTTTTAAAACAAATGCAATCTGTAAATGATTCCCTCTCCAAAATGCATTTATGTAAAATATAAGAATGCAGAAGGACCAGATGGGAATTTTAAAAATTAAATAGGAGATGTAAGTCAGGGGTAACGTGATATATTTATTGAAGAGGCAGGTTTTTGGGTTATAGTGGAAAACAGGGAGTGACTCTGCTGATCTGACTACAGTAAAGCCATTCCACCTTTTAGAGTGGAGGAGGTGGGGGTGAGAAAGGGAGGGGGGGAGGCGATAACCAGCCTGCCGCAGGGAGAGGAAAGCTAAGTGGCAGGTAATGACAGAATGCAGATCACAGGCCGACGTGCACAACTAGACTGTGGCCTGGAGGTTTGAGCACCGGAGTTTTGTATTCGATACAAACGGCCTCATAGAGCCAGCAGTGGGACTGCGGGATGTGTGTGTGTGTGTGTGTGTGTGCATCTCTGTATGTGTGTGTGTGTTGGAGGGAGAAATCTGGATGTAAGGGCTAAAGAGTGCTTTGGGAGTCGAGCCAGGAGGGATGTTGCAGCAGCCCAGGCGGGGTGACTAAAGCATGAAAGGAGGGTTGGGTAGAGTCCCTTGCGAGGGAGGGGGGGTAGGGGCTTGGTACAGTGGATGGTGTAGACTGCAAAACCTGCAGCAGCACATCTATGATAAACGGCGGCACAGTACATCCTTAGAACAAAAATCTGTGCATAGGTGCAGGTAGAAAACGACCATGAAACAACCACCAAAATACAAGCACCTCCTGCGCCAGCCTCATATTTTCTACAGCTTATAGCTGCAGCCCTCACATCAGTCAAATGTCTCTCCAGTGAATAAAATCCTCCTGCCTTCAAAAATCCAGCATTGGTAGACATACTGAATATTTCAGGCTGTCAGCTGTGCACATTTTGAAACCACATTGGAGCTACAACATGAGCCACATCTTCGTTTACTTCAAGTAAAAGAAATTAAAAGCAACATTAGAGTTACAAGACTTTGTGTAGCTGCCATTAAATGTCTCATAGCACCAAGTTAAATGTGGGATTGTTACAAAACATCTGTAACGTTAGAAAATGAAATAATTTTTCCTCTCTCTCTGCAGTCTCAAATGGTGTGGGAGCTTCAACTGATCACTTACTCTCTTGTTGGATTCTGCTGTGCAGCTGCTTTGAGTTTTGGTGTGTGAGTGTTCATCCATGCGTGTGTATGTGTGTGTGTGTGTGTGTCCATTCTCCCTCTGCTGTCTTCACAGCAGGAGCCAAGCTTCTTAAAGAAAACACAGAACATTGAGCGATAGTGAGATTTAGTTTGTGTGCATGAATGTAAGTCACAGTGTTTGTGCTTCTCTACTGTAAGTCCATGAGTACAGTATTTGTGTTTACGTTTTGTACCTTTGCATGCCTGTAGGTGTGTGTGTGTGTGTGCATGTGTGTGCACCTCATTGTGTTTTTGCATGGGTCTGCGTGGGCTGTGTGTGCATGACAGTCATGGGAGTGCGATTCCTTTGATCACAACAGCAGCATGGAGAAACAGATTACCTTTCACTGCTGCGATGACAGAGAAGTGCTCTCAGGTTGACAAACCTCACCGGCAAATTTAATATCCTCCTCATTTCACTGACAAACACTGGGCCACAGGACTTGTATGTGAAGTCAGATTGAATTTGTTTGTGAATTTAATGCTAGATAATGTGACGGTATCTGTCTTATTATTCCATTTCCTGAAAATAGAGAACACAGCGTTGTGCTGAGCTGCAGAGGGCTGTGTTATGCTTTTAAACTGATTGCACCACTGTGCCAAAGTCAGCTGTGAGAAGATTAAAATGGATCTCCAAAGTCTTGATATAGCACAAGAATTGTTGGCGGGAAATTATAATCTAAAGCCAAGATGCTGCTTATACGATACTACCAAAGCGTTGCCAGGTTCTTCAAATTAAAATAACATGCTGCACAACAGGAACAGAGCTAAGATATGGGCCAGTTGGAGCAAAGAAAACAAAGAATTTTATAGACATTACTTTTCTGTGCTTCTTCTCAGTGTATGTGCAGCACAGTGTCTGCCATGCTTGCTTTGATGGCACAGACAACAGTCGCTGTTAAATCCATTTTGCATTCCTATGCTGTGCTGTGTTTTACTAGAAAGCCCTTAATTCTGCTGTCTTAAAATATAGTGGAATATACACCCTCCTCCCACCCACATGCACTCACACACACATACAAATGAACGCACACATTAGCAGAAGTTCTGCCCACTCTGAAAATAGTATCCTCTGTATTATCTTCAGTGTCAGGCTCCCTTAAAATGTTAGCTTTCCCCTCACAGGTCTGTCTCTTTAAAGACATAGTTTGACATTTTGACAGGCATTCTTATTTGCTTTCATACTGAGAGTTAGATGAGAAGGTTGTTACCAGTCTCATATCTGTACAACAAATATAGAGCTAGAGCTTGAAGCCAGTTATCGTAGCTTAGCATAAAGACTAGAAAAGGGGAAACAGCTAGCCTGGGCTTTGTTTGAAAGGACCAAAATCTGCCTGTCAGGCACCTCCACAACTCACTACTTAACACATTATATTTGGTTTAATATGTACAGCATCCTGGAGTCTTTTCATCAGTTTGCCAGTCAACCAGCTGAGTCAATTTGCGAACTTAAGAGATGCTAGTAGATGGATTTTGTCACTTCTGGACAGAGCTAGGCAAGTTGTTTTCCGCTGTTTCCCGTCTTTATGCTAAGCTTCATATTTAGTATACAGACATGAGAGTAGCATTGATCCCATGTAACTCTCAGCAAGTAAGCATATTATTCCCCAGAATGTCCAGGTATTCCTTTAATAATTGATAGAGATTGTCTGGCTTTGTTGGCACGAAGGTGACACCTCTCATTCACAACCTCATAACCAGCACTTTGTGTCACAGCCTATAGGTGTTTTTACACTTACATTAATATTAAAATTAACCTCTTGATTTCAAGAATTCTATTTATGGTTTTAGCTTTTATTTATTTATTTATTTTTTACAATAGCCTGGTTAAGGCCATTTGCAGTTTTGAGAAGCCAACATATTTCCTGCTGCTGCAGTAATAACAGTAGCAGCAGTGTGCTACTGTTAGCACAGGCCAGCATGCATGCTCCTGCAAATTCATAATCCAGTCAAATGTTGGCTTTTGTGCTTAGCACTGCAGTCTGTGTAATATTACCATCTAAAGAGTTATTAATGATGGGGATATGAAGACGCATGTACAGTAAACAGCTTATTGTGAGTAAGAACTCGGCAGGATCAGGGACAACTAACCAGAGTGCTGTAAACAGCGTCTGTAAACACACTAGACTTTTGGCAACATGAAACTCATCACGGGGCGAGTGTGATCAAAGGCTGGTGGCACCGCTGATCCGAAAATCTGTTTTGGATTTAGAAGATACCCCGGGAAGAAGATACCAGACATTAAAAAGTCTGCTATCTCGAATCAAAACATAATTAGAACCAGAGACATGTGAGGCTACATGACACGGTGTGTACTGTATGTAAAAGTTTTATTTTATGGACATGAAGAAGATGAAAAATCATGAATAATATATCGCAAAGCAACGCAAGCACAGTTTCATTGTTTGTCTAGTAGAGAGTTCACAGAATTCGGCAATGACTGCACACACACACACACACACACACACACACATGCACGCACACTATACTCAAATACCCACACAATTCCCCATACATTAAACTGAATCCAATTACGATGGCATGACATGTTACACAGCTGTAACAACAGTTGGGACCCAGCAACCTGACCAGCCCTCAACAGCTGCTGATGTCTGATCTTGTCGGTGCATGGGGGGGAGGGGTTAAGAACTAAATCTGGTGAACCAAAAGAAGTAGAGGAGGAAGTATGCTCCAAGTTTTTGGATGATTTGCACATCTTTTATCAGAGTTTTGTAAGTTGCAGCTGCCAAGTATAATCCTGTCACACTGAACACATCATTCCTTAACTGTGCTTTGTGGCTGGTTGGCTTTTTGGTTTCATGACTTTTATCCATTTTTTTTACAGTCATTGTAAAACATTGGAAATTTTAGATAGATGATGTCAGGCTAGATTAAATCAAAGTTGTGCTCTGACACTAAAACATATAAGAGCAGCTGCTCCTTTTCAACACTGTGGACAATTTGGAAGTGACAACTTGCAAGCAGCATTTTGCCAAAATGTGCTGCATGCTACCATTAGCACATGTGACGCTGTGATCAGAAGGTTGTTGGTCCTGATCATCAAATGTCTCTGCTCAGACGATGGTGAGCATGTGTGTGGATGAATATTTAACCCTGAAACTCAACAACATGAAACAACATCACCTGACAGGTGTGCTGCTGTGAAAAGAAATCAGTCACTCCCCTACATTTTTTTAAAATGACATACATCAAGATTAACATTTAACTTATATATTATACTTACACTTCTTGGAGACAGATAGTTTTGATGAAACGCCGACAGACTGATGGTGACATCTGTTATCACTGCACTTTAATGGAATATTTAACACTTAACACTGTTCCTGTGTGAATGTCGAGACAGACAGACCGTGTCTGAGATAACATTCGCATACAATACATGTAAGAATACTTGTCATACCTGGTGTAGATGTGTGTGTGTGAGTCATATGCACTTTATCATTTTATCATGTGCACATGTCTACCCCACCCCCAGTGTGGTTCAGTTCTGTGTAATGCACCTAGCCTGAGGGCTCGGGTTGCCAGGTTGTGTAAATAAATTAAAGCAACAAATTATGTTTAAAAGCTTCTCCCTCAGGCCAGGGAAAACTAAGATCCATTATTCATGGCTTTTACTGCCGGGAATCTAAAGGCAGGTGTGTGTGTGTGTGTGTGTGTGTGTATGCGTTTCTGTATGCATACGTATCTGTGTGTATCACTATTTTTTGTTAATTATTCAAACATTAACCGCCCTAACCCCATCACATTATCTTATTGATGAAATTGAATACCATTTACATTCTGATACCAGTAATAAAAACCACAACAATGGATGCTGATCTTCAGTCTTTCTCTTCTCTTTGGATCTTTGTGCAGTAAAGAACAGATTCTGATCACAATCTAGTGCAAGAAACCTTTAACATACTTAGCAGTTCTCATTTGCATCGACAACCACTTTTCCATAAACAGAAACACTGCTTATCAAAATCGCTTATTGAAATGACTTCTATACCAGAATATGTTTTAAATCATTAAAAAAAAAAAACCCATAATGTACATGTGGCAATATTTTTTTTCATGACTATTTTTTCTGTAGGTTAAATGCTTTGTTGAAATGCTGAGCAAAAACCATGTGTTTGAGTTGTATAACTGGAGAGAAGCACTACACAGGAGAGCTGCAGCAGCCTTTTCCAGGTCAGACAAGTTATAATTCTGCCAGCATGTCCTGGCCAGTACAAGGATCTCTCCCAGCATGTAGTCAGTGCAAGAACCTTTTCTAAAAGGAACCTTCTTTACAAATGACCATACCATCCTGTCTTTCTTCTTCTCCATTATGCCTCTGTGGTGGATCAAATATAGAAATAAAATATTCATTTACACAGTTGCTTCTACTACTGCCACTGCTGCTGGTAGTACTAGTTTTCCACTCTAAAGCTCATTAATTACTGTAACATAAGTTAACACAAAAACCACAGTGTAAAAAAAGACACATTGTAATGACAAGACATGATCACAAAACCCCTGTGACACAGTGTCATTTTTACACTTTATAACATGCTAATGAATGAGCTTTAGAGTAAATGGACAGCATTTTTATAGCACTTTTTTAGTCATATCAACCAATCAAAGCAATTTACACCACAGGTCACATTCACGCATTCACACACACTTTAAGTCTCATCAAGAAAGCAGCTATGTTTATTTCCCAAAAAGTTACAGAGGAGTGATCATTACATATAGATGCAATCTCATTCCCCATAGTGCATCCCTTTGTTTAATTTTGTTTGTTCAATCAAGTTTAATTAAAAGTGGTTCATCATTTTATCCATAATTCTGTGCTAAATCATCGTCTGGATGCTGCTCATCTCCCAAACAAACCATCACTAGAGTGGAAGTGGTGTTCATTTACTGTTCATTTACTTAAACTGTGATGAGACTGCATGAGTGTGTATTGGAAAGGACATTGTGTTTGCTTTCCCAAATCAAAGGCCCCCTGTTCATTAACATCACCGTGGAGAGAAATAAGCTCATGTAAGTGATTTTTGTCTTCATATCTGAGTTGCTGTATATTTTCTGATGAGGTTTTGAGTCATGTTACCCAACAATCTGCCCACATCAAGAAACGAAAGAAGAAAAGAGAAGAAATGTGCTCTCCTTGATCTGAGGTTCATGTTTTTTCTCTTTTACATTTATCAGGAGACATCTTCCATAATAAGAGAAATTGCCTGATGTGATTTCAATTAAAGTATGTTGCTAAGCAATGTCTCAACAGATGATAATGTATAATGTAATGTGATTTACTGAATCAATTCCTCATATAAAGACTTTCTGTATACACTGATATGTTCACTACAATGTGGTTAAAATCCATTAGAGTCATAATAAAGCTATGATTTCATTTATAATTTCATTCAAATTTCATGTTAATTTCATTACACCAACAACACAGTCCCACAATACTGATTGCAAGCCTGCTCATTTTAATTAAAAATGAATGTACCCTATTTACATTTTGTAAATAATACAAATGCATCCATTTAAGGCTGCAGACAACAGTGAAGATAATCAGAAAGGAAGAGGCAGAAGCAGATATAAATGACATGGATGATGCTCAACGTGCAGCAGGATCAGGTGCTTAACTCAGACTTTTACAAGGGTTACTGAATGAGTCACTGTTGTTATCATTCCTTCCTATTTACAGTAATAAAATACTGCTGTTAAATGAGAGCCATATGGAGTTTTAAAAATTATTCTGCAGATAACACAATGTTACATCTGCTAAAGTGCCAGCATTAAAAATATAACTCAAAGCAGTAAGTACAAGAACCAAACCGTGATTATGGTTAGAGACTTACCTAAATGTGCAGTAGGAGGAAAATTACTTAGAAATGTTGGTATTAAAAATCTTCCCTCAGTCTGCTTTGCTGTGCCTTTGCTGGCATTAGTTATTCCTTGAGAAAGCAGCAGAGTTGAGTTCAGTTTCTTATCTCAAGCACCGAGGCTAATTATTGACATTTAAGAACAACTTTGCTGATGTTTTGTTGAAGAACAACAGTCATCTGGTAGACTGAGTCAGGATGGGTGGATTTGTTGTTTCCTTGGTTGGTTTTCTGCTGTTACTCCACTTTAAGGAATTGTAAATATAATTCCACAGCCATAGTCAGTGTTCCAGGTTGCAAAACTTCCCACTTCAATCATTTGTTTTTTATTCTTGGTTTTGCCCTGCTTCACTTCCCATGTATATGTGAGGCTGTATGAGGTGTTCATACATCTTACTGGTGATCTTATGCTCAGGCTTGCATTCAATTTTTCTTATTTTCTCACTTCTTTTATTCAGCCCTATTTTTTCACTGCAGGTATTACAATCCTCCTTATCTCCAGAAGAATGATGAATTTTCAGTTTAGTGTTTTCTCTCTGTCGCCCACCATCACCTACTTCTTATGTTCAAGCTCCCTGTTGGAGTCATCCAGTCTGATACTGGAGGGACCCACTCCAAGGAAGGTGGTCCTTATCTGCTCCGTGTCTGCTTGCTCCTGGCATAACCATTCATTTTCCAACACAGCAAGTCATTGCTGGTACCTCATAAGTTGCCTGATGTTGACTTGGGGCTTGTTAGTCATTGGTCAACATGAACCAATGATCAAACCAAACCAAGAAAATCCACACAGCGTACAAAACAACATGGAGAGAGACTATAATGATGTTCCAATCACACTAAGAGAAGAAACCAGAAGCCAAGCATTTAAATTGGCTGTTTTTATTCATCAAGTTCCAGTTAACAACAGACAGACAGAAAGAAATATTGCTGTGATATACTGTACATTCTCTTCCTCTTTCCATCTCTCTATACTGTACTCTCTCTCCCACTTTAGTCAGACACACTCCTCTCTTTTTGCCTTCTCGCCCTCTCTCCAGCTCTTCATACTTGTCTGTTTCAGTCCTTTCTCTTTCAGAGCTCCTCAGAGTGGAAAGC
>NW_026115493.1:0-21273 GCF_001640805.2 Lates calcarifer | reverse complement strand
GTCTTGTCCTGGTAAGATAATGCACTTTGGCCATTCTGAGCTGAAAGCCTGAAAACCTCTTATTCACACACTGAGACTGTTCACAGTGCACACAAGAGGGAAAGAGTCTCCCGACAGCAAATTATGGGTTTCAACCATAATGCTTGTTTATTATAACAGAAATTAAGAAACTTTCATGTCTGTGTGGCTGAGGTTTCAGTTTGTCTTGTCCTGGAGATAATGCAATTTGGCCTGAGCTGAATGAGCCTGAAAACCTCTTATTCACACACTGAGACTGTTCACAGTGCACACAAGAGGGAAAGAGTCTCCCGACAGCAAATTATGGGTTTCAACCATAATGCTTGTTTATTATAACAGAAATTAAGAAACTTTCATGTCTGTGTGGCTGAGGTCTCAGTTTGTCTTGTCCTGGTCAGATAATGCAATGTTTGACCTGAATAAGCCTCAAAATGCAGCGAAACCTCTTATTCACACACTGAGACTGCTCACAGTGCACACAAGAGGGAAAGAGTCTCCCGACAGCAAATTATGGGTTTCAACCATAATGTTTGTTTATTATAATTCGAAATAAAGAAACTTTCATGTCTGGTGTGGCTGAGTGTCTCAGTTTGTCTTGTCCTGGTCAGAGAATGCAACTGTTTGGACCTAATAATCCTGAGCTGAATGAGCCTGAGAAACCTCTTATTCACACACTGGAGAACTGTTCACAGTGCACACAAGAGGGAAAGAGTCTCCCGACAGCAAATTATGGGTTTCAACCAATAAATGTTGTTTATTATAATTCAGAAATTAAGAAACTTTCATGTCTGTGTGGGCTGAGGTTTCAGTTGCTTGCACTAATTTGAGTTGAATAAGCCTCAAAACGCTGCGATAACCTCTTATTCACACACTGAGACTGTTCACAGTGCACACAAGAGGGAAAGAGTCTCCCGACAGCAAATTATGGGTTTCAACCATAATGCTTGTTTATTATAACAGAAATTAAGAAACTTTCATGTCTGTGTGGCTGAGGTTTCAGTTTGTCTTGTCCTGGTAAGATAATGCACTATTTGGCCTTCTGAGCCTGAAATGAGCCTGAAAACTCTTATTCACACACTGAGACTGTTCACAGTGCACACAAGAGGGAAAGAGTCTCCCGACAGCAAATTATGGGTTCAACCATAATGCTTGTTTATTATAATCAAAATAATAAACTTTCATGTCTGTGTGGCTGAGGTTCTCAGTTTGTCTTGTCCTGGTCAGAGAATGCAATGTTGACGCTGAATAAGCCTCAAAATGCAGCGAAGACCTCTTATTCACACACTGAGACTGCTTCACAGTGCACACAAGAGGGAAAGAGTCTCCCGACAGCAAATTATGGGTTTCAACCATAATGTTTGTTTATTATAATTCAAAATAAATAAACTTTCATGTCTGTGTGGCTGAGGTCTTCAGTTTGTCTTGTCTTGGTCAGAGAATGCAATGTTTGCATCTGAATAAGCCTCAAAATGCAGCGACGAACCTCTTATTCACACACTGAGACTGTTCACAGTGCACACAAGAGGGAAAGAGTCTCCCGACAGCAAATTATGGGTTTCAACCATAATGCTTGTTTATTATAATCAGAAATTAAGAAACTTTCATGTCTGTGTGGCTGAGGTTATCAGTTTGTCTTGTCCTGGTAAGATAATGCACTATTGGCCATTCTGAGCTGAAACGCAGCCTGATAACCTCTTATTCACACACTGAGACTGTTCACAGTGCACACAAGAGGGAAAGAGTCTCCCGACAGCAAATTATGGGTTTCAACCATAATGCTTGTTTATTATAACAGAAATTAAGAAACTTTCATGTCTGTGTGGCTGAGGTTTCAGTTTGTCTTGTCCTGGTAGATAATGCACTATTTGCCATTCTGAAAGCTGAATGAGCCTGAAACCTCTTATTCACACACTGAGACTGTTCACAGTGCACACAAGAGGGAAAGAGTCTCCCGACAGCAAATTATGGGTTTCAACCATAATGCTTGTTTATTATAACAGAAATAAAGAAACTTTCATGTCTGTGTGGCTGAGGTCTCAGTTTGTCTTGTCCTGGTCAGATAATGCAATGTTTGACCTGAATAAGCCTCAAAATGCAGCGACGACCTCTTATTCACACACTGAGACTGCTCACAGTGCACACAAGAGGGAAAGAGTCTCCCGACAGCAAATTATGGGTTTCAACCATAATGTTTGTTTATTATAATTCAAATAAATAAACTTTCATGTCTGTGTGGCTGAGGTCTCAGTTTGTCTTGTCCTGGTCAGAGAATGCACTGTTTGGCCATTCTGAGCTGAATGAGCCTGAAACCTCTTATTCACACACTGAGACTGTTCACAGTGCACACAAGAGGGAAAGAGTCTCCCGACAGCAAATTATGGGTTTCAACCATAATGCTTGTTTATTATAACAGAAATTAAGAAACTTTCATGTCTGTGTGGCTGAGGTTTCAGTTTGCACTATTTGAGTTGAATAAGCCTCAAAACGCTGCGATAACCTCTTATTCACACACTGAGACTGTTCACAGTGCACACAAGAGGGAAAGAGTCTCCCGACAGCAAATTATGGGTTTCAACCATAATGCTTGTTTATTATAACAGAAATTAAGAAACTTTCATGTCTGTGTGGCTGAGGTTTCAGTTTGTCTGTCTGGTCAGAATGCACTATTTGGATCTGAATAAGCCTCAAAACGCTGCGAAAACCTCTTATTCACACACTGAGACTGTTCACAGTGCACACAAGAGGGAAAGAGTCTCCCGACAGCAAATTATGGGTTTCAACCATAATGCTTGTTTATTATAACAGAAATTAAGAAACTTTCATGTCTGTGTGGCTGAGGTTTCAGTTTGTCTTGTCCTGGTAGATAATGCATGTTTGACCAATACAGCCTCAAAGAGCGCTGAACCTCTTATTCACACACTGAGACTGTTCACAGTGCACACAAGAGGGAAAGAGTCTCCCGACAGCAAATTATGGGTTTCAACCATAATGCTTGTTTATTATAACAGAAATTAAGAAACTTTCATGTCTGTGTGGCTGAGGTTTCAGTTTGTCTTGTCCTGGTAAGATAATGCAATGTTTGACCTGAATAAGCCTCAAAATGCAGCGAAGACCTCTTATTCACACACTGAGACTGCTCACAGTGCACACAAGAGGGAAAGAGTCTCCCGACAGCAAATTATGGGTTTCAACCATAATGTTGTTTATTATAACAGAATTAAGAAACTTTCATGTCTGTGTGGCTGAGGTCTTCAGTTTGTCTTGTCCTGGTCAGATAATGCACTATTTGGCCATTCTGAGCTGAATGAGCCTGAAAACCTCTTATTCACACACTGAGACTGTTCACAGTGCACACAAGAGGGAAAGAGTCTCCCGACAGCAAATTATGGGTTTCAACCATAATGCTTGTTTATTATAACAGAAATTAAGAAACTTCATGTCTGTGTGGCTGAGGTTTCAGTTTGTCTTGTCCTGGTCAGATAATGCAAGTTTGACCTGATAAGCCTCAAAATGCAGCTGACGAAACCTCTTATTCACACACTGAGACTGTTCACAGTGCACACAAGAGGGAAAGAGTCTCCCGACAGCAAATTATGGGTTTCAACCATAATGCTTTGTTTATTATAATTCAAAATAAATAAACTTTCATGTCTGTGTGGCTGAGGTCTCAGTTTGTCTTGTCCTGGTCAGAGAATGCACTATTGGCCATTCTGAGCTGAATGAGCCTGGAAAACCTCTTATTCACACACTGAGACTGTTCACAGTGCACACAAGAGGGAAAGAGTCTCCCGACAGCAAATTATGGGTTTCAACCATAATGCTTGTTTATTATAACAGAAATTAAGAAACTTTCATGTCTGTGTGGCTGAGGTTTCAGTTTGTCTTGTCCTGGTCAGATAATGCAATGTTTGACCTGAATAAGCCTCAAAATGCAGCGCGAAACCTCTTATTCACACACTGAGACTGTTCACAGTGCACACAAGAGGGAAAGAGTCTCCCGACAGCAAATTATGGGTTTCAACCATAATGCTTGTTTATTATAACAGAAATTAAGAAACTTTCATGTCTGTGTGGCTGAGGTCTCAGTTTGTCTTGTCCTGGTCAGATAATGCACTAGTTTGGCCATCTGATAAGCCTCAAAATGCAGCCTGAAACCTCTTATTCACACACTGAGACTGTTCACAGTGCACACAAGAGGGAAAGAGTCTCCCGACAGCAAATTATGGGTTTCAACCATAATGTTTGTTTATTATAATTCAAAATTAAGAAACTTTCATGTCTGTGTGGCTGAGGTTCAGTTTGTCTTGTCCTGGTCAGATGAATGCAATGTTTGCCATCTGAAGCTGAATGCAGCGAAGACCTCTTATTCACACACTGAGACTGTCACAGTGCACACAAGAGGGAAAGAGTCTCCCGACAGCAAATTATGGGTTTCAACCATAATGCTTGTTTATTATAATCGAAATTAAAGAAACTTTCATGTCTGTGTGGCTGAGGTCTTCAGTTTGTCTTGTCCTGGTCAGAGAATGCACATGTTTGACCATCTGAAGCTCAGAATGCAGCCGAAACCTCTTATTCACACACTGAGACTGTCTCACAGTGCACACAAGAGGGAAAGAGTCTCCCGACAGCAAATTATGGGTTTCAACCATAATGCTTGTTTATTATAATCAGAATTAAGTAAACTTTCATGTCTGTGTGGCTGAGGTTCAGTTTGTCTTGTCCTGGTCAGATAATGCACTATTTGGCCATTCTGAGCTGAATGAGCCTGAAAACCTCTTATTCACACACTGAGACTGTTCACAGTGCACACAAGAGGGAAAGAGTCTCCCGACAGCAAATTATGGGTTTCAACCATAATGCTTGTTTATTATAATCAGAAATTAAGAAACTTTCATGTCTGTGTGGCTGAGGTTCAGTTTGTCTTGTCCTGGTCAGATAATGCACTATTTGGCCATTCTGAGCTGAATGAGCCTGAAAACCTCTTATTCACACACTGAGACTGTTCACAGTGCACACAAGAGGGAAAGAGTCTCCCGACAGCAAATTATGGGTTTCAACCATAATGCTTGTTTATTATAATCAGAATTAAGAAACTTTCATGTCTGTGTGGCTGAGGTCTCAGTTTGTCTTGTCCTGGTCAGAGAATGCAATGTTTGACCTGACTAAGCCTCAAAATGCAGCGAAAGACCTCTTATTCACACACTGAGACTGCTTCACAGTGCACACAAGAGGGAAAGAGTCTCCCGACAGCAAATTATGGGTTTCAACCATAATGTTTGTTTATTATAATTCAAATAAATAAACTTTCATGTCTGTGTGGCTGAGGTCTCAGTTTGTCTTGTCCTGGTCAGAGAATGCACTATTTGGCCATTCTGAGCTGAATGAGCCTGAAAACCTCTTATTCACACACTGAGACTGTTCACAGTGCACACAAGAGGGAAAGAGTCTCCCGACAGCAAATTATGGGTTTCAACCATAATGCTTGTTTATTATAATCAGAAATTAAGAAACTTTCATGTCTGTGTGGCTGAGGTTTCAGTTTGTCTTGTCCTGGTCAGATATGCAATATTTGCCTCAATAAGCCTGCAAATGCAGCGAAGACCTCTTATTCACACACTGAGACTGTTCACAGTGCACACAAGAGGGAAAGAGTCTCCCGACAGCAAATTATGGGTTTCAACCATAATGCTTTGTTTATTATAACAGAAATTAAGAAACTTTCATGTCTGTGTGGCTGAGGTTTCAGTTTGTCTTGTCCTGGTAAGATAATGCATGTTTGACCTGATATGCCTCAAAATGCAGCGAAACCTCTTATTCACACACTGAGACTGTTCACAGTGCACACAAGAGGGAAAGAGTCTCCCGACAGCAAATTATGGGTTTCAACCATAATGCTTGTTTATTATAATCAGAAATTAAGAAACTTTCATGTCTGTGTGGCTGAGGTCTCAGTTTGTCTTGTCCTGGTCAGATAATGCAACTGTTTGCATTCCTGAAAGCTCAGAATGCAGCTGAAACCTCTTATTCACACACTGAGACTGTTCACAGTGCACACAAGAGGGAAAGAGTCTCCCGACAGCAAATTATGGGTTTCAACCATAATGCTTGTTTATTATAACAGAAATTAAGAAACTTTCATGTCTGTGTGGCTGAGGTCTCAGTTTGTCTTGTCCTGGTCAGATAATGCAATGTTTGACCTGATAAGCCTCAAAATGCAGCGACTGAACCTCTTATTCACACACTGAGACTGCTCACAGTGCACACAAGAGGGAAAGAGTCTCCCGACAGCAAATTATGGGTTTCAACCATAATGCTTGTTTATTATAACAGAAATTAAGAAACTTTCATGTCTGTGTGGCTGAGGTTTCAGTTTGTCTTGTCCTGGTCAAGATAATGCACTATTTGGCCATTCTGAGCTGAATGAGCCTGAAACCTCTTATTCACACACTGAGACTGTTCACAGTGCACACAAGAGGGAAAGAGTCTCCCGACAGCAAATTATGGGTTTCAACCATAATGCTTGTTTATTATAACAGAAATTAAGAAACTTTCATGTCTGTGTGGCTGAGGTCTCAGTTTGTCTTGTCCTGGTCAGATAATGCAATGTTTGACCTGAATAAGCCTCAAAATGCAGCGACGACCTCTTATTCACACACTGAGACTGCTCACAGTGCACACAAGAGGGAAAGAGTCTCCCGACAGCAAATTATGGGTTTCAACCATAATGTTTGTTTATTATAATTCAAATTAAGAAACTTTCATGTCTGTGTGGCTGAGGTCTCAGTTTGTCTTGTCCTGGTCAGAGAATGCACTATTTGGCCATTCTGAGCTGAATGAGCCTGAAAACCTCTTATTCACACACTGAGACTGTTCACAGTGCACACAAGAGGGAAAGAGTCTCCCGACAGCAAATTATGGGTTTCAACCATAATGTTTGTTTATTATAATCAAATTAAGAAACTTTCATGTCTGTGTGGCTGAGGTTTCAGTTTGTCACTATTTGAGTTTGAATAATGCCTCAAAATGCAGCGACGACCTCTTATTCACACACTGAGACTGCTCACAGTGCACACAAGAGGGAAAGAGTCTCCCGACAGCAAATTATGGGTTTCAACCATAATGCTTGTTTATTATAACAGAAATTAAGAAACTTTCATGTCTGTGTGGCTGAGGTTTCAGTTTGTCTTGTCCTGGTAAGATAATGCACTATTTGGCCATTCTGAGCTGAATGAGCCTGAAAACCTCTTATTCACACACTGAGACTGTTCACAGTGCACACAAGAGGGAAAGAGTCTCCCGACAGCAAATTATGGGTTTCAACCATAATGCTTGTTTATTATAACAGAAATTAAGAAACTTTCATGTCTGTGTGGCTGAGGTTCAGTTTGTCTTGTCCTGGTCAGATAATGCAATGTTTGACCTGAATAAGCTCAAATGCAGCGACGACCTCTTATTCACACACTGAGACTGCTCACAGTGCACACAAGAGGGAAAGAGTCTCCCGACAGCAAATTATGGGTTTCAACCATAATGTTGTTTATTATAATTCAAATTAAGAAACTTTCATGTCTGTGTGGCTGAGGTTTCAGTTTGCACTATTTGAGTTGAATAAGCCTCAAATGCAGCGACGACCTCTTATTCACACACTGAGACTGCTCACAGTGCACACAAGAGGAAAGAGTCTCCCGACAGCAAATTATGGGTTTCAACCATAATGCTTGTTTATTATAATCAAATAAATAAACTTTCATGTCTGTGTGGCTGAGGTCTCAGTTTGTCTTGTCCTGGTCAGAGAATGCACTGTTTGGCCATTCTGAGCTGAATGAGCCTGGAAACCTCTTATTCACACACTGAGACTGTTCACAGTGCACACAAGAGGGAAAGAGTCTCCCGACAGCAAATTATGGGTTTCAACCATAATGTTTGTTTATTATAACAGAAATTAAGAAACTTTCATGTCTGTGTGGCTGAGGTCTCAGTTTGTCTTGTCCTGGTCAGATAATGCAATGTTTGACCTGAATAAGCCTCAAAATGCAGCGACGACCTCTTATTCACACACTGAGACTGCTCACAGTGCACACAAGAGGGAAAGAGTCTCCCGACAGCAAATTATGGGTTTCAACCATAATGTTTGTTTATTATAATTCAAATAAATAAACTTTCATGTCTGTGTGGCTGAGGTCTCAGTTTGTCTTGTCCTGGTCAGAGAATGCACTGTTTGGCCATTCTGAGCTGAATGAGCCTGAAAACCTCTTATTCACACACTGAGACTGTTCACAGTGCACACAAGAGGGAAAGAGTCTCCCGACAGCAAATTATGGGTTTCAACCATAATGCTTGTTTATTATAACAGAAATTAAGAAACTTTCATGTCTGTGTGGCTGAGGTTTCAGTTTGCTACTATTTTGAGTTGAATAAGCCTCAAAATGCAGCGACGACCTCTTATTCACACACTGAGACTGCTCACAGTGCACACAAGAGGGAAAGAGTCTCCCGACAGCAAATTATGGGTTTCAACCATAATGCTTGTTTATTATAACAGAAATTAAGAAACTTTCATGTCTGTGTGGCTGAGGTTTCAGTTTGTCTTGTCCTGGTAAGATAATGCACTATTTGGCCATTCTGAGCTGAATGAGCCTGAAAACCTCTTATTCACACACTGAGACTGTTCACAGTGCACACAAGAGGGAAAGAGTCTCCCGACAGCAAATTATGGGTTTCAACCATAATGCTTGTTTATTATAACAGAAATTAAGAAACTTTCATGTCTGTGTGGCTGAGGTCTCAGTTTGTCTTGTCCTGGTCAGATAATGCAATGTTTGACCTGAATAAGCCTCAAAATGCAGCGACGACCTCTTATTCACACACTGAGACTGCTCACAGTGCACACAAGAGGGAAAGAGTCTCCCGACAGCAAATTATGGGTTTCAACCATAATGTTTGTTTATTATAATTCAAATAAATAAACTTTCATGTCTGTGTGGCTGAGGTCTCAGTTTGTCTTGTCCTGGTCAGAGAATGCACTGTTTGGCCATTCTGAGCTGAATGAGCCTGAAAACCTCTTATTCACACACTGAGACTGTTCACAGTGCACACAAGAGGGAAAGAGTCTCCCGACAGCAAATTATGGGTTTCAACCATAATGCTTGTTTATTATAACAGAAATTAAGAAACTTTCATGTCTGTGTGGCTGAGGTTTCAGTTTGTCTTGTCCTGGTAAGATAATGCACTATTTGGCCATTCTGAGCTGAATGAGCCTGAAAACCTCTTATTCACACACTGAGACTGTTCACAGTGCACACAAGAGGGAAAGAGTCTCCCGACAGCAAATTATGGGTTTCAACCATAATGCTTGTTTATTATAACAGAAATTAAGAAACTTTCATGTCTGTGTGGCTGAGGTTTCAGTTTGTCTTGTCCTGGTCAGATAATGCAATGTTTGACCTGAATAAGCCTCAAAATGCAGCGACGACCTCTTATTCACACACTGAGACTGCTCACAGTGCACACAAGAGGGAAAGAGTCTCCCGACAGCAAATTATGGGTTTCAACCATAATGTTTGTTTATTATAATTCAAATAAATAAACTTTCATGTCTGTGTGGCTGAGGTCTCAGTTTGTCTTGTCCTGGTCAGAGAATGCACTGTTTGGCCATTCTGAGCTGAATGAGCCTGAAAACCTCTTATTCACACACTTAGACTGCTCACAGTGCACACAAGAGGGAAAGAGTCTCCCGACAGCAAATTATGGGTTTCAACCATAATGTTTGTTTATTATAATCAAATTAAGAAACTTTCATGTCTGTGTGGCTGAGGTTTCAGTTTGCACTATTTGAGTTGAATAATCCTCAAAATGCAGCGACGACCTCTTATTCACACACTGAGACTGCTCACAGTGCACACAAGAGGGAAAGAGTCTCCCGACAGCAAATTATGGGTTTCAACCATAATGCTTGTTTATTATAACAGAAATTAAGAAACTTTCATGTCTGTGTGGCTGAGGTTTCAGTTTGTCTTGTCCTGGTAAGATAATGCACTATTTGGCCATTCTGAGCTGAATGAGCCTGAAAACCTCTTATTCACACACTGAGACTGTTCACAGTGCACACAAGAGGGAAAGAGTCTCCCGACAGCAAATTATGGGTTTCAACCATAATGCTTGTTTATTATAACAGAAATTAAGAAACTTTCATGTCTGTGTGGCTGAGGTCTCAGTTTGTCTTGTCCTGGTCAGATAATGCAATGTTTGACCTGAATAAGCCTCAAAATGCAGCGACGACCTCTTATTCACACACTGAGACTGCTCACAGTGCACACAAGAGGGAAAGAGTCTCCCGACAGCAAATTATGGGTTTCAACCATAATGTTTGTTTATTATAATTCAAATAAATAAACTTTCATGTCTGTGTGGCTGAGGTTTCAGTTTGTCTTGTCCTGGTAAGATAATGCACTATTTGGCCATTCTGAGCTGAATGAGCCTGAAAACCTCTTATTCACACACTGAGACTGTTCACAGTGCACACAAGAGGGAAAGAGTCTCCCGACAGCAAATTATGGGTTTCAACCATAATGCTTGTTTATTATAACAGAAATTAAGAAACTTTCATGTCTGTGTGGCTGAGGTCTCAGTTTGTCTTGTCCTGGTCAGATAATGCAATGTTTGACCTGAATAAGCCTCAAAATGCAGCGACGACCTCTTATTCACACACTGAGACTGCTCACAGTGCACACAAGAGGGAAAGAGTCTCCCTGACAGCAAATTATGGGTTTCAACCATAATGTTTGTTTATTATAATTCAAATAAATAAACTTTCATGTCTGTGTGGCTGAGGTCTCAGTTTGTCTTGTCCTGGTCAGAGAATGCACTGTTTGGCCATTCTGAGCTGAATGAGCCTGAAAACCTCTTATTCACACACTGAGACTGTTCACAGTGCACACAAGAGGGAAAGAGTCTCCCGACAGCAAATTATGGGTTTCACATAAGTGCTTGTTTATTATAACAGAAATTAAGAAACTTTCATGTCTGTGTGGCTGAGGTTTCAGTTTGTCTTGTCCTGGTAAGATAATGCACTATTTGGCCATTCTGAGCTGAATGAGCCTGAAAACCTCTTATTCACACACTGAGACTGTTCACAGTGCACACAAGAGGGAAAGAGTCTCCCGACAGCAAATTATGGGTTTCAATGCTTGTTTATTATAACAGAAATTAAGAAACTTTCATGTCTGTGTGGCTGAGGTTTCAGTTTGTCTTGTCCTGGTAAGATAATGCAATGTTTGACCTGAATAAGCCTCAAAATGCAGCGAAGACCTCTTATTCACACACTGAGACTGCTCACAGTGCACACAAGAGGGAAAGAGTCTCCCGACAGCAAATTATGGGTTTCAACCATAATGTTTGTTTATTATAATTCAAATTAAGAAACTTTCATGTCTGTGTGGCTGAGGTTTCAGTTTGTCTTGTCCTGGTAAGATAATGCACTATTTGGCCATTCTGAGCTGAATGAGCCTGAAAACCTCTTATTCACACACTGAGACTGTTCACAGTGCACACAAGAGGGAAAGAGTCTCCCGACAGCAAATTATGGGTTTCAACCATAATGCTTGTTTATTATAACAGAAATTAAGAAACTTTCATGTCTGTGTGGCTGAGGTCTCAGTTTGTCTTGTCCTGGTCAGATAATGCAATGTTTGACCTGAATAAGCCTCAAAATGCAGCGACGACCTCTTATTCACACACTGAGACTGCTCACAGTGCACACAAGAGGGAAAGAGTCTCCCGACAGCAAATTATGGGTTTCAACCATAATGTTTGTTTATTATAATTCAAATAAATAAACTTTCATGTCTGTGTGGCTGAGGTCTCAGTTTGTCTTGTCCTGGTCAGAGAATGCACTGTTTGGCCATTCTGAGCTGAATGAGCCTGAAAACCTCTTATTCACACACTTAGACTGCTCACAGTGCACACAAGAGGGAAAGAGTCTCCCGACAGCAAATTATGGGTTTCAACCATAATGTTTGTTTATTATAATTCAAATTAAGAAACTTTCATGTCTGTGTGGCTGAGGTTTCAGTTTGCACTATTTGAGTTGAATAAGCCTCAAAATGCAGCGACGACCTCTTATTCACACACTGAGACTGCTCACAGTGCACACAAGAGGGAAAGAGTCTCCCGACAGCAAATTATGGGTTTCAACCATAATGCTTGTTTATTATAACAGAAATTAAGAAACTTTCATGTCTGTGTGGCTGAGGTTTCAGTTTGTCTTGTCCTGGTAAGATAATGCACTATTTGGCCATTCTGAGCTGAATGAGCCTGAAAACCTCTTATTCACACACTGAGACTGTTCACAGTGCACACAAGAGGGAAAGAGTCTCCCGACAGCAAATTATGGGTTTCAACCATAATGCTTGTTTATTATAACAGAAATTAAGAAACTTTCATGTCTGTGTGGCTGAGGTCTCAGTTTGTCTTGTCCTGGTCAGATAATGCAATGTTTGACCTGAATAAGCCTCAAAATGCAGCGACGACCTCTTATTCACACACTGAGACTGCTCACAGTGCACACAAGAGGGAAAGAGTCTCCCGACAGCAAATTATGGGTTTCAACCATAATGTTTGTTTATTATAATTCAAATAAATAAACTTTCATGTCTGTGTGGCTGAGGTCTCAGTTTGTCTTGTCCTGGTCAGAGAATGCACTGTTTGGCCATTCTGAGCTGAATGAGCCTGAAAACCTCTTATTCACACACTTAGACTGCTCACAGTGCACACAAGAGGGAAAGAGTCTCCCGACAGCAAATTATGGGTTTCAACCATAATGCTTGTTTATTATAACAGAAATTAAGAAACTTTCATGTCTGTGTGGCTGAGGTTTCAGTTTGTCTTGTCCTGGTAAGATAATGCACTATTTGGCCATTCTGAGCTGAATGAGCCTGAAAACCTCTTATTCACACACTGAGACTGTTCACAGTGCACACAAGAGGGAAAGAGTCTCCCGACAGCAAATTATGGGTTTCAACCATAATGCTTGTTTATTATAACAGAAATTAAGAAACTTTCATGTCTGTGTGGCTGAGGTTTCAGTTTGTCTTGTCCTGGTAAGATAATGCAATGTTTGACCTGAATAAGCCTCAAAATGCAGCGACGACCTCTTATTCACACACTGAGACTGCTCACAGTGCACACAAGAGGGAAAGAGTCTCCCGACAGCAAATTATGGGTTTCAACCATAATGTTTGTTTATTATAATTCAAATAAATAAACTTTCATGTCTGTGTGGCTGAGGTCTCAGTTTGTCTTGTCCTGGTCAGAGAATGCACTGTTTGGCCATTCTGAGCTGAATGAGCCTGAAAACCTCTTATTCACACACTTAGACTGCTCACAGTGCACACAAGAGGGAAAGAGTCTCCCGACAGCAAATTATGGGTTTCAACCATAATGTTTGTTTATTATAATTCAAATTAAGAAACTTTCATGTCTGTGTGGCTGAGGTTTCAGTTTGCACTATTTGAGTTGAATAATCCTCAAAATGCAGCGACGACCTCTTATTCACACACTGAGACTGCTCACAGTGCACACAAGAGGGAAAGAGTCTCCCGACAGCAAATTATGGGTTTCAACCATAATGCTTGTTTATTATAACAGAAATTAAGAAACTTTCATGTCTGTGTGGCTGAGGTTTCAGTTTGTCTTGTCCTGGTAAGATAATGCACTATTTGGCCATTCTGAGCTGAATGAGCCTGAAAACCTCTTATTCACACACTGAGACTGTTCACAGTGCACACAAGAGGGAAAGAGTCTCCCGACAGCAAATTATGGGTTTCAACCATAATGCTTGTTTATTATAACAGAAATTAAGAAACTTTCATGTCTGTGTGGCTGAGGTCTCAGTTTGTCTTGTCCTGGTCAGATAATGCAATGTTTGACCTGAATAAGCCTCAAAATGCAGCGACGACCTCTTATTCACACACTGAGACTGCTCACAGTGCACACAAGAGGGAAAGAGTCTCCCGACAGCAAATTATGGGTTTCAACCATAATGTTTGTTTATTATAATTCAAATAAATAAACTTTCATGTCTGTGTGGCTGAGGTTTCAGTTTGTCTTGTCCTGGTAAGATAATGCACTATTTGGCCATTCTGAGCTGAATGAGCCTGAAAACCTCTTATTCACACACTGAGACTGTTCACAGTGCACACAAGAGGGAAAGAGTCTCCCGACAGCAAATTATGGGTTTCAACCATAATGCTTGTTTATTATAACAGAAATTAAGAAACTTTCATGTCTGTGTGGCTGAGGTCTCAGTTTGTCTTGTCCTGGTCAGATAATGCAATGTTTGACCTGAATAAGCCTCAAAATGCAGCGACGACCTCTTATTCACACACTGAGACTGCTCACAGTGCACACAAGAGGGAAAGAGTCTCCTGACAGGAAATTATGGGTTTCAACCATAATGTTTGTTTATTATAATTCAAATAAATAAACTTTCATGTCTGTGTGGCTGAGGTCTCAGTTTGTCTTGTCCTGGTCAGAGAATGCACTGTTTGGCCATTCTGAGCTGAATGAGCCTGAAAACCTCTTATTCACACACTGAGACTGTTCACAGTGCACACAAGAGGGAAAGAGTCTCCCGACAGCAAATTATGGGTTTCAACCATAATGCTTGTTTATTATAACAGAAATTAAGAAACTTTCATGTCTGTGTGGCTGAGGTTTCAGTTTGCACTATTTGAGTTGAATAAGCCTCAAAACGCTGCGATAACCTCTTATTCACACACTGAGACTGTTCACAGTGCACACAAGAGGGAAAGAGTCTCCCGACAGCAAATTATGGGTTTCAACCATAATGCTTGTTTATTATAACAGAAATTAAGAAACTTTCATGTCTGTGTGGCTGAGGTTTCAGTTTGCACTATTTGAGTTGAATAAGCCTCAAAACGCTGCGATAACCTCTTATTCACACACTGAGACTGTTCACAGTGCACACAAGAGGGAAAGAGTCTCCCGACAGCAAATTATGGGTTTCAACCATAATGCTTGTTTATTATAACAGAAATTATTTCATGTCTGTGTGGCTGAGTTCTCAGTTTGTCATCTCCTGGTAGGAGAATGCAGTATTTGGCCATACTTAGCTGATTAAGCGAGTGTGCAGCCTTTTGCCATTCTGATCTGATTAAGCATCAAAACACTGCGAAAAGCTCTTTATTGGAAATTCTCAAATGATTCATGATAATTGTGATTTATCAATGATCTGTATTAATAATCTGTACTTGTATAATTGTGCCTCATAAAATATGATATGCTCAGTACTTTTCCACATCAATAAGCTCACAGGGCACCTCACCCCATCAAGGACGGGTTCTGATACAGGGCTGCATAGCTGTGTAATCTCTGACGCCTTTCTCCCAGAGCTGCACTGTTGTGTAGTTTTCAGAAGATGTTTTCCTTTTCGTCTCCGGACATAACCTTGCTTCTTTTCCATTTAACCTGTAATCTATTGTACTTGGTACTCATTGTGCATCTCATGCTTGAGGAGTACAGTGGGTCCATTTGCAAATGTAAGAATTAAACCTACAGAAAGACAACCGTTGACTCTGTGCTTTACTGAACAGAAGATTCCTATGACAATTTTGGTGTCAGAAGTGGGATCCACTGTCTGCAGTATGATGTCATTGCCTAAAAACTCATAAACTGTTTTATTGTCTCTGGTTGTGGCATGTTTTGGATGGCTTCACTATGTTTGGGTGAGAGGGTTTGCCCTCTGCTGTGATCACATGACCCAACAAAATATGCTTTTTCTTTCCCCAAGACAAATTGTAATTTAGACAGACTGGTTTTGTAACTATTATCAGCTAAATGATTTAGCAAGACAAGTGTGAATTTGGAACACTTGGAGAGTGCGTATGGACTGCTGCATTTACTGCTTGCAGAACCTGAACAAATCTCCATTCATCAGGCTGTCCAGAATGCCTTGATTTTTTTTCTTCACAGGAAAATTTGGTGTTCGAACAGGATATTTTCTACATGGGATGATCAATCCAGCTTTAAGGAGAGATTCAAACACTGGTTTAATGCTATCAACTACTTACTTCTTTTCAGTCGATACTGATTTTTGCATGGCCTGTACAAGAATTTTGGTGTGATCACAACTGGTTTGGCGCCTTTGATCAATCCTACATCATATTTGTGTTTTACCCACAAACAAGATGGCACCTGAGTTAACTCAGGAGTTTCAGAAATGTTGTTTACAAAATTGTAACATTTGTGATACAAATCAAATGGATCCTTTTTTCTTTTGAATGAGCTCAACAGTTCTTTCCACAGTCACTACAGTAGAAAACCTTTTCCGGTGCACCTTTAAATGTGGATGGAAGTCAATACCAGGGTCTGATGTTGCGTTCCACCCCGAGGCCTCGTTACATGTTTTGTCCAAGGTCCTAAATCCTCCCACCTCCTGTTTTTTGGATTTGACCAATGAAATATGGGGATCGGATCAGGATCAGAGTGTGGCACCTTGAATAAAATTTGACATGATGGGTTAGACAGAGAAACTAATACAGCAGAGTGATCAACAAACCAGTATAACCAGTCAAAGTTTAAATTCCTGTTTATCCTGGCCCTGCCTCTACCATTTCTCCTCAAAATTATTCCCAGTCACATGAGAGATATGAGATGTACAGTGTATGCTCTGTGTTGTTATGATGTCTGTGTGTGTGTGTCTGTAGTGAGTGTCTTGGCCTCCTGCTCCATGTTGTTGCCAGAGTTGAGTGCAGTGCCTGGAATTCTTCACTGATAAGCATGTATCAGGTCTTTTGCTGAAAGAACCTGTTTTAGAAACTCTAGTCACAACAACGCCATGTGGAGTGAAAACCAACACAATACCCAGGCAACACATAAGATCTTTCCCTAGCAGATTTACAGGACAGTGTTTGGACAGCAAAAATGAGTGTTTAAGCTTTCCTTCAATGTCATTAAAGCATGAGAGTGGGACTGTGTACCTCTCTAGTACAGCAGTACCTGATGCTCCTACTAATTAGAGTATCTGTACTCATTTTTGGGATGGGATTAATATCTTTTTTCTAATTGCTGACTCTGTTCTTTCAGAATCTACCAAAAAAAAAAAAAAGTTATGTTTTGGCCTTGGACTTGGTCTCTGCGTCAGAACCAGATGCATCCCTCACTGGCCCCGGCTCCACCGCTAGTCAATCGGCCTTGACCCCTTTCTCAGGACACTCTTTGGCCCAGTGCCCCATCTTGCCATACTTGAAGCAGGCGTCTGATCCCCCACGGCCCCTTCCTTGGCCTCTGCCTCTATCCCCACGGCCTCTCTCATCCAGGAACCTTTCTCTGGTTTGATGCTGTTGACAACGGTCTCACAGGTGCGCTCCCCAGGGGGTTACTGGGTACCCCCCCCATGTAAACTGATCATTGGAGGCCAAATACAGTCTCATCTTCTCAAATCTACAGGCTGAGATTTTGCCCATGTCCAAACTCAGAGGGAAAGCTGCCCTGATCCTGTCACAGAGCTCAGCCACGGCCCGTCTGTACGCAGCATTCTCATCATTTTCCCAGGCTGCGTCGGCCAGTCTGAGTTCTCCTGCTGGAAAGTCTCCAGCTACCTTGGACCACTTGTTCCCCATCTGGGTCATGAGTAGATGTCGCAGCTCAGTGGTTGTGGGTCTGAACTGTTGGCAAAAAAATCAGGAGCTGTTTCACATATTCTGCTCCCCCGTTTTCGACAAAGGGGAGTTGAGAAGCGGCTTCCTTCATGTTGTTGAATGTCCATGGTTTGTAAACTAACTGGGAGGTTGCATCCCCTGCTGGCACCTGTGGTCGTTGTTCGGGCTGAGGTGGTGTTGTAGCTGGGGCTCTGGTGGCTGCTGGAGCTGCAACAGCTGCATCCATGTCGGGGTCGTTCCTCTCCTTCAGGTCGGGGGCACTGGCCTCCATGGCTGGCCATCTCCTGGGTGGAGCCAAGTCCAGATCAGGGTCTAGTCTGAGGCACTGAGACATAGGGATTAGTGATTCTGTCCCTGCCTTTTGTTTTCTGTCCCTGAAAACAGCCAACATGCAAATGCTTCCCAGTCTGCTTTAAACACTTTTCTTTTCCCCTTTTGTGTAGCTTGACTGAATTTTTCTCTTTCTTCTAATTTGGTTCTTAATAACTGTAGCTGATTTAGGCTAAAACTTCCTGTACATGGGAAACCACACTCTTCAACCCATACCTTAAGTTGGCCAACACTTAATTTGCCATATTTGATGATCATAAATCGAATATTAGGAGCCGTCCACTGAGGTGGATTATCAGCATCACTTGATTGTTCTCTCTTGCTATTGTTGGAGCCCATTTCTGGAAACAAATCGATCTCTAATATTGCAACTTTAGTATTATTATTTTTCCCTTTTTTTTTAAATTTAATTTTTTTTTAAAGAATTTTAGAATTTATTATTTCTGAGGTGGTTGTAGGGACCTTGGATTTCATCAATCAGTTTTCAATTCAATTTTACTCTTTTACACTCTCTCACTTTTTTTTTTGTGCGCGATGTTAAAAATTATCAAGTGAGAATGAGTTTCCCAAAAAAATTTTTTGAATAATCAATTACTGTACTAATGCATTCAATTTCTATAGCGCTTTTACAGATCATTGATAAATCACAATTATCATGAATCATTTGAGAATTTCCAATACAATGATGCCAACGACTATCCAGTGGCGTGGGAGGGGTGGCAGATGCAGAGGAATGAAGAGCACATTCCTGCTCGCTGTCATCATCGTCCTGTCACTGCTCCTGTCTGAAGTTACACCTCAGTCAGCCCAAGAACAGGGTCACAGCGATTCCAACAGCAGCCACACTGAGAAACCATCATGCAGACTGAAGAGGGAACTGTTACCTGAGTTCACTCAGAATCCAAGAAAGCCTGAAGAAAACTCATGGTATGCAGAAGTCATGGCTGCAGCCAGGAAGATTACCAATGAGAGCTGCTACATCTGCACACCACTTCCTCGCAGGGTTGGTGCTTTGATACCTGTGACACCACGCCCACTGAATGTTTCAGAGGTCCTAGGTAATGGTAGCCTTCATTCTGAGTGCTCAATATGCAGAGAGAGTTGTGGGAGACCTGACTGAGAACTTGAAGAAGTGCAACACCAGCATTGTGAACTATAGAAGTTCAACTGCTAGATTCCAGAACATGACACATGTTATTTGGGAAAATTGGTACTCTCTATCACCATACTGTCCACACCTCCCATTTTCATGCTAATAATATTCATTATGTTCTCCACACAGAGAGAAATGAGATGCTGATAGAATTCCATGTTGTTTCACATCTTAATGATTTGCTACATGGAGAGAGAAGCCAAGACTCTGACTTCAACCACCGGGGGAGGATGGGAAAGTGACACTAATGAAACTTTTGATACCTATGTTTTGTTCTTGGTAGTTATTGCCATTTTTACTTCTTATGCTTATCTGTGCATTAAAACTTTGATTGCTCCTGCAGTTAGAAACTCTATGGGACAAGTTCCTGGACTTGTCTCAGAGTGACCTCTCTCACGGGTCTCTGGAGTGGGTCTCACCATTTTAGTTTGATGACACTGAAGTTGTTTGAAAGAAACAATGATGCATTTAATGAGAAAAGAAAATCAACTCTGATTTACTGTATTTTTCATAATGATTTGAGCTACATGATCAGAATAAGAGAGAATGTTATGATTTTGATATTCTTCAATAGTAATTTTCATACTAATTTTTGATAATTCACATACAAAAATTTCTTCAATGCTATTTTTAATCAATTTGGTAATGTACTCTTGTTTGAATCATCCTAACTAAATCTTAAGGTTAATAAATAATAGTGATTAGAGTAATGGTAATTAGTGAGCATAGGATGCTCAAAGGGGGAAATTGTATTGGAAATACAACAAACAGACAAAGGGTGTCCCGAAAGAAAATGATGGGTTTCTACCATAAGGAATGTTTATAAATATTACAAATTAAGAAACTTTGATAACAGTGTTGTTGAGATTTCAGTTTATCTTCTCCTGGTCAGAGTATGCAGCCTTTGGCCATTCTGAGCTGATTAAACATGAAAATGCTGTTACAAGATCTTTCTCACACAAAAAACAGACAAAAGGTGTCCCGACAGGAAATGATGGTTTTCAACCATAAATACTGTTTATCAATATTGGAAATCAAGTAATGCTATTATGAACTGATTAAGCATTGAAACGCAGTGTAAATCTCTCTCTCCGCAAACTGGCATTGCTCACAGTGCACAGTGCACAGTACAGGGAAAAGGTGTCCCGACAGGAAATAATGGCTTTCAACCATAAATACTGCTTATCAATATTGGAAATCAAGAAACTTTGATAACAGTGTTGTTGAGATTTCAGTTTATCTTCTCCTGGTCAGAGTATGCAGCCTTTGGCCATTCTGAGCTGATTAAACATGAAGACGCAGTGTAAACCTCTGTCTTCGCAAACTGGCATTGCTCACAGGGCACAAAACAGGCAAAAGGTGTCCAAAAGGAAATGATGGGTTTCAATCCTAATGCATTTTTAGAATACACAGATTAGATAGATACTTAAATATTGGGAATAATAATAAACAAACTGCTAATAAAAAAACTGTGAAGAAACTTCAAGGTCCAGTGCAGCATCCAGTGCAAACAGAATGCCATATTTAAGATGTATGGTGTACAGTCTGTATGTATGTATGTCTGTAGTGTGTAGTCCATCAGAGCAGATGACATTAACGTTTCCCCCCCCTTCGTGGAATTAAGTCTGTCAGTGGAGCAGGACAGTGACAGCAGCCTGTCACTGAAGCTGCTCCTCTGTCTGGAGATGATGCTGTGCAGTGGATGTAGTGGTTGTCCATGATCAATAGGAGCCTGCTCAGCATCCATCGCTCTGCCACAGATGTCAGGCTGTCAATCTCCTTGCCCACAACAGAGCCCGCATTCCTCACCAGTTTGTCCAGTCCTTCCTCTTGATACTTCCCCCCAGCACACCAGCGCATAGAGGAGGGCGCTCGCCACAACAGTCTGATAGAACATCTGCAGCAGCTTCTTGCAGATGTTAAAGGACGCCAGCCTTCTGAGGAAGTACAGTTGACTCTGTCCTCTCCTGCACAGAGCATCTGTGTGTGGTATACAGGATGTTTTATGTATGTTTTACCTTTTTGGAATGTTTGAGGGTTTCCAGATGTTTTCACTTTTTAAGAGTTTCCTATGTTTAAGTTAACCTTTGG
>NW_026115492.1:0-15584 GCF_001640805.2 Lates calcarifer | reverse complement strand
CGCTGCGATAACCTCTTATTCACACACTTAGACTGTTCACAGTGCACACAAGAGGGAAAGAGTCTCCCGACAGCAAATTATGGGTTTCAACCATAATGCTTGTTTATTATAACAGAAATTAAGAAACTTTCATGTCTGTGTGGCTGAGGTCTCAGTTTGTCTTGTCCTGGTCAGATAATGCAATGTTTGACCTGAATAAGCCTCAAAATGCAGCGACGACCTCTTATTCACACACTGAGACTGCTCACAGTGCACACAAGAGGGAAAGAGTCTCCCGACAGCAAAATTATGGGTTTCAACCATAATGTTTGTTTATTATAATTCAAATAAATAAACTTTCATGTCTGTGTGGCTGAGGTCTCAGTTTGTCTTGTCCTGGTCAGAGAATGCACTGTTTGGCCATTCTGAGGCTGAATGAGCCTGGAAACCACTTATTACACACTGAGACTGTTCACAGTGCACACAAGAGGGAAAGAGTCTCCCGACAGCAAATTATGGGTTTCAACCATAATGCTTTGTTTATTATAACAGAAAATTAAGAAACTTTCATGTCTGTGGGCTGAGGTTTCAGTTTGCACCTATTTGAGTTGAATAAGCCTCAAAACGCTGCGATAACCTCTTATTCACACACTGAGACTGTTCACAGTGCACACAAGAGGGAAAAGAGTCTCCCGACAGCAAATTATGGGTTTCAACCATAATGCTGTTTATTATAACAGAAATTAAGAAACTTTCATGTCTGTGTGGCTGAGGTCTCAGTTTGTCTTGTCCTGGTCAGAGAATGCACTGTTTGGCCATTCTGAGCTGAATGAGCCTGAAAACCTCTTATTCACACACTGAGACTGTTCACAGTGCACACAAGAGGGAAAGAGTCTCCTGACAGCAAATTATGGGTTTCAACCATAATGCTTGTTTATTATAACAGAAATTAAGAAACTTTCATGTCTGTGTGGCTGAGGTTTCAGTTTGCACTATTTGAGTTGAATAAGCCTCAAACGCTGCGATAACCTCTTATTCACACACTGAGACTGTTCACAGTGCACACAAGAGGGAAAGAGTCTCCCGACAGCAAATTATGGGTTTCAACCATAATGCTTGTTTATTATAACAGAAATTAAGAAACTTTCATGTCTGTGTGGCTGAGGTTTCAGTTTGCACTATTTGAGTTGAATAAGCCTCAAAACGCTGCGATAACCTCTTATTCACACACTGAGACTGTTCACAGTGCACACAAGAGGGAAAGAGTCTCCCGACAGCAAATTATGGGTTTCAACCATAATGCTTGTTTATTATAACAGAAATTAAGAAACTTTCATGTCTGTGTGGCTGAGGTCTCAGTTTGTCTTGTCCTGGTCAGAGAATGCACTGTTTGGCCATTCTGAGCTGAATGAGCCTGAAAACCTCTTATTCACACACTGAGACTGTTCACAGTGCACACAAGAGGGAAAGAGTCTCCGACAGCAAATTATGGGTTTCAACCATAATGCTTGTTTATTATAACAGAAATTAAGAAACTTTCATGTCTGTGTGGCTGAGGTTTCAGTTTGCACTATTTGAGTTGAATAAGCCTCAAAACGCTGCGATAACCTCTTATTCACACACTGAGACTGTTCACAGTGCACACAAGAGGGAAAGAGTCTCCCGACAGCAAATTATGGGTTTCAACCATAATGCTTGTTTATTATAACAGAAATTAAGAAACTTTCATGTCTGTGTGGCTGAGGTTTCAGTTTGCACTATTTGAGTTGAATAAGCCTCAAAACGCTGCGATAACCTCTTATTCACACACTGAGACTGTTCACAGTGCACACAAGAGGGAAAGAGTCTCCCGACAGCAAATTATGGGTTTCAACCATAATGCTTGTTTATTATAACAGAAATTAAGAAACTTTCATGTCTGTGTGGCTGAGGTCTCAGTTTGTCTTGTCCTGGTCAGAGAATGCACTGTTTGGCCATTCTGAGCTGAATGAGCCTGAAAACCTCTTATTCACACACTGAGACTGTTCACAGTGCACACAAGAGGGAAAGAGTCTCCCGACAGCAAATTATGGGTTTCAACCATAATGCTTGTTTATTATAACAGAAATTAAGAAACTTTCATGTCTGTGTGGCTGAGGTTTCAGTTTGCACTATTTGAGTTGAATAAGCCTCAAAACGCTGCGATAACCTCTTATTCACACACTGAGACTGTTCACAGTGCACACAAGAGGGAAAGAGTCTCCCGACAGCAAATTATGGGTTTCAACCATAATGCTTGTTTATTATAACAGAAATTAAGAAACTTTCATGTCTGTGTGGCTGAGGTCTCAGTTTGTCTTGTCCTGGTCAGATAATGCAATGTTTGACCTGAATAAGCCTCAAAATGCAGCGAACGACCTCTTATTCACACACTGAGACTGCTCACAGTGCACACAAGAGGGAAAGAGTCTCCCGACAGCAAATTATGGGTTTCAACCATAATGCTTGTTTATTATAACAGAAATTAAGAAACTTTCATGTCTGTGTGGCTGAGGTCTACAGTTTGTCTTGTCCTGGTCAAGATAATGCACTGTTTGGCCATTCTGAGCTGAATGAGCCTGAAAACCTCTTATTCACACACTGAGACTGTTCACAGTGCACACAAGAGGGAAAGAGTCTCCCGACAGCAAATTATGGGTTTCAACCATAATGCTTGTTTATTATAACAGAAATTAAGAAACTTTCATGTCTGTGTGGCTGAGGTTTCAGTTTGCACTATTTGAGTTGAATAAGCCTCAAAACGCTGCGATAACCTCTTATTCACACACTTAGACTGTTCACAGTGCACACAAGAGGGAAAGAGTCTCCCGACAGCAAATTATGGGTTTCAACCATAATGCTTGTTTATTATAACAGAAATTAAGAAACTTTCATGTCTGTGTGGCTGAGGTCTCAGTTTGTCTTGTCCTGGTCAGATAATGCAATGTTTGACCTGAATAAGCCTCAAAATGCAGCGACGACCTCTTATTCACACACTGAGACTGCTCACAGTGCACACAAGAGGGAAAGAGTCTCCCGACAGCAAATTATGGGTTTCAACCATAATGTTTGTTTATTATAATTCAAAATAAATAAACTTTCATGTCTGTGTGGCTGAGGTCTCAGTTTGTCTTGTCCTGGTCAGAGAATGCACTGTTTGGCCATTCTGAGCTGAATGAGCCTGGAAACCACTTATTCACACACTGAGACTGTTCACAGTGCACACAAGAGGGAAAGAGTCTCCCGACAGCAAATTATGGGTTTCAACCATAATGCTTGTTTATTATAACAGAAATTAAGAAACTTTCATGTCTGTGTGGCTGAGGTTTCAGTTTGCACTATTTGAGTTGAATAAGCCTCAAAACGCTGCGATAACCTCTTATTCACACACTGAGACTGTTCACAGTGCACACAAGAGGGAAAGAGTCTCCCGACAGCAAATTATGGGTTTCAACCATAATGCTTGTTTATTATAACAGAAATTAAGAAACTTTCATGTCTGTGTGGCTGAGGTCTCAGTTTGTCTTGTCCTGGTCAGAGAATGCACTGTTTGGCCATTCTGAGCTGAATGAGCCTGAAAACCTCTTATTCACACACTGAGACTGTTCACAGTGCACACAAGAGGGAAAGAGTCTCTGGACAGCAAATTATGGGTTTCAACCATAATGCTTGTTTATTATAACAGAAATTAAGAAACTTTCATGTCTGTGTGGCTGAGGTTTCAGTTTGCACTATTTGAGTTGAATAAGCCTCAAAACGCTGCGATAACCTCTTATTCACACACTGAGACTGTTCACAGTGCACACAAGAGGGAAAGAGTCTCCCGACAGCAAATTATGGGTTTCAACCATAATGCTTGTTTATTATAACAGAAATTAAGAAACTTTCATGTCTGTGTGGCTGAGGTTTCAGTTTGCACTATTTGAGTTGAATAAGCCTCAAAACGCTGCGATAACCTCTTATTCACACACTGAGACTGTTCACAGTGCACACAAGAGGGAAAGAGTCTCCCGACAGCAAATTATGGGTTTCAACCATAATGCTTGTTTATTATAACAGAAATTAAGAAACTTTCATGTCTGTGTGGCTGAGGTCTCAGTTTGTCTTGTCCTGGTCAGAGAATGCACTGTTTGGCCATTCTGAGCTGAATGAGCCTGAAAACCTCTTATTCACACACTGAGACTGTTCACAGTGCACACAAGAGGGAAAGAGTCTCCTGACAGCAAATTATGGGTTTCAACCATAATGCTTGTTTATTATAACAGAAATTAAGAAACTTTCATGTCTGTGTGGCTGAGGTTCAGTTTGCACTATTTGAGTTGAATAAGCCTCAAAACGCTGCGATAACCTCTTATTCACACACTGAGACTGTTCACAGTGCACACAAGAGGGAAAGAGTCTCCCGACAGCAAATTATGGGTTTCAACCATAATGCTTGTTTATTATAACAGAAATTAAGAAACTTTCATGTCTGTGTGGCTGAGGTTTCAGTTTGCACTATTTGAGTTGAATAAGCCTCAAAACGCTGCGATAACCTCTTATTCACACACTGAGACTGTTCACAGTGCACACAAGAGGGAAAGAGTCTCCCGACAGCAAATTATGGGTTTCAACCATAATGCTTGTTTATTATAACAGAAATTAAGAAACTTTCATGTCTGTGTGGCTGAGGTCTCAGTTTGTCTTGTCCTGGTCAGAGAATGCACTGTTTGGCCATTCTGAGCTGAATGAGCCTGAAAACCTCTTATTCACACACTGAGACTGTTCACAGTGCACACAAGAGGGAAAGAGTCTCCCGACAGCAAATTATGGGTTTCAACCATAATGCTTGTTTATTATAACAGAAATTAAGAAACTTTCATGTCTGTGTGGCTGAGGTTTCAGTTTGCACTATTTGAGTTGAATAAGCCTCAAAACGCTGCGATAACCTCTTATTCACACACTGAGACTGTTCACAGTGCACACAAGAGGGAAAGAGTCTCCCGACAGCAAATTATGGGTTTCAACCATAATGCTTGTTTATTATAACAGAAATTAAGAAACTTTCATGTCTGTGTGGCTGAGGTCTCAGTTTGTCTTGTCCTGGTCAGATAATGCACTGTTTGACCTGAATAAGCCTCAAAATGCAGCGACAACCTCTTATTCACACACTGAGACTGCTCACAGTGCACACAAGAGGGAAAGAGTCTCCCGACAGCAAATTATGGGTTTCAACCATAATGCTTGTTTATTATAATCAGAAATTAAGAAACTTTCATGTCTGTGTGGCTGAGGTCTCAGTTTGTCTTGTCCTGGTCAGAGAATGCACTGTTTGGCCATTCTGAGCTGAATGAGCCTGAAAACCTCTTATTCACACACTGAGACTGTTCACAGTGCACACAAGAGGGAAAGAGTCTCCCGACAGCAAATTATGGGTTTCAACCATAATGCTTGTTTATTATAACAGAAATTAAGAAACTTTCATGTCTGTGTGGCTGAGGTTTCAGTTTGCACTATTTGAGTTGAATAAGCCTCAAAACGCTGCGATAACCTCTTATTCACACACTGAGACTGTTCACAGTGCACACAAGAGGGAAAGAGTCTCCCGACAGCAAATTATGGGTTTCAACCATAATGCTTGTTTATTATAACAGAAATTAAGAAACTTTCATGTCTGTGTGGCTGAGGTCTCAGTTTGTCTTGTCCTGGTCAGATAATGCAATGTTTGACTGAATAAGCCTCAAAATGCAGCGACAACCTCTTATTCACACACTGAGACTGCTCACAGTGCACACAAGAGGGAAAGAGTCTCCCGACAGCAAATTATGGGTTTCAACCATAATGCTTGTTTATTATAATCAGAAATTAAGAAACTTTCATGTCTGTGTGGCTGAGGTCTCAGTTTGTCTTGTCCTGGTCAGAGAATGCACTGTTTGGCCATTCTGAGCTGAATGAGCCTGAAAACCTCTTATTCACACACTGAGACTGTTCACAGTGCACACAAGAGGGAAAGAGTCTCCCGACAGCAAATTATGGGTTTCAACCATAATGCTTGTTTATTATAACAGAAATTAAGAAACTTTCATGTCTGTGTGGCTGAGGTTTCAGTTTGCACTATTTGAGTTGAATAAGCCTCAAAACGCTGCGATAACCTCTTATTCACACACTTAGACTGTTCACAGTGCACACAAGAGGGAAAGAGTCTCCCGACAGCAAATTATGGGTTTCAACCATAATGCTTGTTTATTATAACAGAAATTAAGAAACTTTCATGTCTGTGTGGCTGAGGTCTCAGTTTGTCTTGTCCTGGTCAGATAATGCAATGTTTGACCTGAATAAGCCTCAAAATGCAGCCTGACGAACCTCTTATTCACACACTGAGACTGCTCACAGTGCACACAAGAGGGAAAGAGTCTCCCGACAGCAAATTATGGGTTTCAACCATAATGCTTGTTTATTATAATTCAGAAATAAATAAACTTTCATGTCTGTGTGGCTGAGGTCTCAGTTTGTCTTGTCCTGGTCAGAGAATGCACTGTTTGGCCATTCTGAGCTGAATGAGCCTGGAAACCACTTATTCACACACTGAGACTGTTCACAGTGCACACAAGAGGGAAAGAGTCTCCCGACAGCAAATTATGGGTTTCAACCATAATGCTTGTTTATTATAACAGAAATTAAGAAACTTTCATGTCTGTGTGGCTGAGGTTTCAGTTTGCACTATTTGAGTTGAATAAGCCTCAAAACGCTGCGATAACCTCTTATTCACACACTGAGACTGTTCACAGTGCACACAAGAGGGAAAGAGTCTCCCGACAGCAAATTATGGGTTTCAACCATAATGCTTGTTTATTATAACAGAAATTAAGAAACTTTCATGTCTGTGTGGCTGAGGTCTCAGTTTGTCTTGTCCTGGTCAGATAATGCAATGTTTGACCTGAATAAGCCTCAAAATGCAGCGATAACCTCTTATTCACACACTGAGACTGTTCACAGTGCACACAAGAGGGAAAGAGTCTCCCGACAGCAAATTATGGGTTTCAACCATAATGCTTGTTTATTATAACAGAAATTAAGAAACTTTCATGTCTGTGTGGCTGAGGTCTCAGTTTGTCTTGTCCTGGTCAGAGAATGCACTGTTTGGCCATTCTGAGCTGAATGAGCCTGAAAACCTCTTATTCACACACTGAGACTGTTCACAGTGCACACAAGAGGGAAAGAGTCTCCCGACAGCAAATTATGGGTTTCAACCATAATGCTTGTTTATTATAACAGAAATTAAGAAACTTTCATGTCTGTGTGGCTGAGGTTTCAGTTTGCACTATTTGAGTTGAATAAGCCTCAAAACGCTGCGATAACCTCTTATTCACACACTTGAGACTGTTCACAGTGCACACAAGAGGGAAAGAGTCTCCCGACAGCAAATTATGGGTTTCAACCATAATGCTTGTTTATTATAACAGAAATTAAGAAACTTTCATGTCTGTGTGGCTGAGGTCTCAGTTTGTCTTGTCCTGGTCAGATAATGCAATGTTTGACCTGAATAAGCCTCAAAATGCAGCGACGACCTCTTATTCACACACTGAGACTGCTCACAGTGCACACAAGAGGGAAAGAGTCTCCCGACAGCAAATTATGGGTTTCAACCATAATGCTTGTTTATTATAATCAGAAATTAAGAAACTTTCATGTCTGTGTGGCTGAGGTCTCAGTTTGTCTTGTCCTGGTCAGAGAATGCACTGTTTGGCCATTCTGAGCTGAATGAGCCTGGAAACCACTTATTCACACACTGAGACTGTTCACAGTGCACACAAGAGGGAAAGAGTCTCCCGACAGCAAATTATGGGTTTCAACCATAATGCTTGTTTATTATAACAGAAATTAAGAAACTTTCATGTCTGTGTGGCTGAGGTTTCAGTTTGCACTATTTGAGTTGAATAAGCCTCAAAACGCTGCGATAACCTCTTATTCACACACTGAGACTGTTCACAGTGCACACAAGAGGGAAAGAGTCTCCCGACAGCAAATTATGGGTTTCAACCATAATGCTTGTTTATTATAACAGAAATTAAGAAACTTTCATGTCTGTGTGGCTGAGGTCTCAGTTTGTCTTGTCCTGGTCAGAGAATGCACTGTTTGGCCATTCTGAGCTGAATGAGCCTGAAACCTCTTATTCACACACTGAGACTGTTCACAGTGCACACAAGAGGGAAAGAGTCTCCTGGACAGCAAATTATGGGTTTCAACCATAATGCTTGTTTATTATAACAGAAATTAAGAAACTTTCATGTCTGTGTGGCTGAGGTTTCAGTTTGCACTATTTGAGTTGAATAAGCCTCAAAACGCTGCGATAACCTCTTATTCACACACTGAGACTGTTCACAGTGCACACAAGAGGAAAGAGTCTCCCGACAGCAAATTATGGGTTTCAACCATAATGCTTGTTTATTATAACAGAAATTAAGAAACTTTCATGTCTGTGTGGCTGAGGTTTCAGTTTGCACTATTGAGTTGAATAAGCCTCAAAACGCTGCGATAACCTCTTATTCACACACTTAGACTGTTCACAGTGCACACAAGAGGGAAAGAGTCTCCGACAGCAAATTATGGGTTTCAACCATAATGCTTGTTTATTATAACAGAAATTAAGAAACTTTCATGTCTGTGTGGCTGAGGTTCTCAGTTTGTCTTGTCACGTATAATTGCAATGTTGACCTGAATAAGCCTCAAAACGCTAGCGACTGAACCTCTTATTCACACACTGAGACTGCTTCACAGTGCACACAAGAGGGAAAGAGTCTCCCGACAGCAAATTATGGGTTTCAACCATAATGCTTGTTTATTATAACAGAAATTAAGAAACTTTCATGTCTGTGTGGCTGAGGTCTCAGTTTGTCTTGTCCTGGTCAGATAATGCAATGTTTGACCTGAATAAGCCTCAAAATGCAGCCGGACGACCTCTTATTCACACACTGAGACTGCTCACAGTGCACACAAGAGGGAAAGAGTCTCCCGACAGCAAATTATGGGTTTCAACCATAATGTTTGTTTATTATAATCAGAAATAAGAAACTTTCATGTCTGTGTGGCTGAGGTCTCAGTTTGTCTTGTCCTGGTAAGAGAATGCACTGTTTGGCCATTCTGAGCTGAATGAGCCTGGAAACCTCTTATTCACACACTGAGACTGTTCACAGTGCACACAAGAGGGAAAGAGTCTCCCGACAGCAAATTATGGGTTTCAACCATAATGCTTGTTTATTATAACAGAAATTAAGAAACTTTCATGTCTGTGTGGCTGAGGTTTCAGTTTGCACTATTTGAGTTGAATAAGCCTCAAAACGCTGCGATAACCTCTTATTCACACACTGAGACTGTTCACAGTGCACACAAGAGGGAAAGAGTCTCCCGACAGCAAATTATGGGTTTCAACCATAATGCTTGTTTATTATAACAGAAATTAAGAAACTTTCATGTCTGTGTGGCTGAGGTCTCAGTTTGTCTTGTCCTGGTCAGAGTAATGCAATGTTTGCCATTCTGAGCTGAATGAGCCGAAACCTCTTATTCACACACTGAGACTGTTCACAGTGCACACAAGAGGGGAAAGAGTCTCCCGACAGCAAATTATGGGTTTCAACCATAATGTCTTGTTTATTATAACAGAAATTAAGAAACTTTCATGTCTGTGTGGCTGAGGTTTCAGTTTGTGCACTATTTGGCAGTTGCATGAGCTCGAAATGACGCTGCGATAACCTCTTATTCACACACTGAGACTGTTCACAGTGCACACAAGAGGGAAAGAGTCTCCCGACAGCAAATTATGGGTTTCAACCATAATGCTTGTTTATTATAACAGAAATTAAGAAACTTTCATGTCTGTGTGGCTGAGGTTTCAGTTTGCACTATTTGAGTTGAATAAGCCTCAAAACGCTGCGATAACCTCTTATTCACACACTGAGACTGTTCACAGTGCACACAAGAGGGAAAGAGTCTCCCGACAGCAAATTATGGGTTTCAACCATAATGCTTGTTTATTATAACAGAAATTAAGAAACTTTCATGTCTGTGTGGCTGAGGTCTCAGTTTGTCTTGTCCTGGTCAGAGAATGCACTGTTTGGCCATTCTGAGCTGAATGAGCCTGAAAACCTCTTATTCACACACTGAGACTGTTCACAGTGCACACAAGAGGGAAAGAGTCTCCGGACAGCAAATTATGGGTTTCAACCATAATGCTTGTTTATTATAACAGAAATTAAGAAACTTTCATGTCTGTGTGGCTGAGGTTTCAGTTTGCACTATTTGAGTTGAATAAGCCTCAAAACGCTGCGATAACCTCTTATTCACACACTGAGACTGTTCACAGTGCACACAAGAGGGAAAGAGTCTCCCGACAGCAAATTATGGGTTTCAACCATAATGCTTGTTTATTATAACAGAAATTAAGAAACTTTCATGTCTGTGTGGCTGAGGTCTCAGTTTGTCTTGTCCTGGTCAGATAATGCAATGTTTGACCTGAATAAGCCTCAAAATGCAGCGACGACCTCTTATTCACACACTGAGACTGCTCACAGTGCACACAAGAGGGAAAGAGTCTCCCGACAGCAAATTATGGGTTTCAACCATAATGTTTGTTTATTATAATTCAAAATAAATAAACTTTCATGTCTGTGTGGCTGAGGTCTCAGTTTGTCTTGTCCTGGTCAGAGAATGCACTGTTTGGCCATTCTGAGCTGAATGAGCCTGGAAACCACTTATTCACACACTGAGACTGTTCACAGTGCACACAAGAGGGAAAGAGTCTCCCGACAGCAAATTATGGGTTTCAACCATAATGCTTGTTTATTATAACAGAAATTAAGAAACTTTCATGTCTGTGTGGCTGAGGTTTCAGTTTGCACTATTTGAGTTGAATAAGCCTCAAAACGCTGCGATAACCTCTTATTCACACACTGAGACTGTTCACAGTGCACACAAGAGGGAAAGAGTCTCCCGACAGCAAATTATGGGTTTCAACCATAATGCTTGTTTATTATAACAGAAATTAAGAAACTTTCATGTCTGTGTGGCTGAGGTCTCAGTTTGTCTTGTCCTGGTCAGAGAATGCACTGTTTGGCCATTCTGAGCTGAATGAGCCTGAAACCTCTTATTCACACACTGAGACTGTTCACAGTGCACACAAGAGGGAAAGAGTCTCTGGACAGCAAATTATGGGTTTCAACCATAATGCTTGTTTATTATAACAGAAATTAAGAAACTTTCATGTCTGTGTGGCTGAGGTTTCAGTTTGCACTATTTGAGTTGAATAAGCCTCAAAACGCTGCGATAACCTCTTATTCACACACTGAGACTGTTCACAGTGCACACAAGAGGGAAAGAGTCTCCCGACAGCAAATTATGGGTTTCAACCATAATGCTTGTTTATTATAACAGAAATTAAGAAACTTTCATGTCTGTGTGGCTGAGGTTTCAGTTTGCACTATTTGAGTTGAATAAGCCTCAAAACGCTGCGATAACCTCTTATTCACACACTGAGACTGTTCACAGTGCACACAAGAGGGAAAGAGTCTCCCGACAGCAAATTATGGGTTTCAACCATAATGCTTGTTTATTATAACAGAAATTAAGAAACTTTCATGTCTGTGTGGCTGAGGTCTCAGTTTGTCTTGTCCTGGTCAGATAATGCAATGTTTGACCTGAATAAGCCTCAAAATGCAGCGACGACCTCTTATTCACACACTGAGACTGCTCACAGTGCACACAAGAGGGAAAGAGTCTCCCGACAGCAAATTATGGGTTTCAACCATAATGCTTGTTTATTATAACAGAAATTAAGAAACTTTCATGTCTGTGTGGCTGAGGTCTCAGTTTGTCTTGTCCTGGTAAGAGTAATGCACTGTTTGGCCATTCTGAGCTGAATGAGCCTGAAAACCTCTTATTCACACACTGAGACTGTTCACAGTGCACACAAGAGGGAAAGAGTCTCCCGACAGCAAATTATGGGTTTCAACCATAATGCTTGTTTATTATAACAGAAATTAAGAAACTTTCATGTCTGTGTGGCTGAGGTTTCAGTTTGCACTATTTGAGTTGAATAAGCCTCAAAACGCTGCGATAACCTCTTATTCACACACTTAGACTGTTCACAGTGCACACAAGAGGGAAAGAGTCTCCCGACAGCAAATTATGGGTTTCAACCATAATGCTTGTTTATTATAACAGAAATTAAGAAACTTTCATGTCTGTGTGGCTGAGGTCTCAGTTTGTCTTGTCCTGGTCAGATAATGCAATGTTTGACCTGAATAAGCCTCAAAATGCAGCGACGACCTCTTATTCACACACTGAGACTGCTCACAGTGCACACAAGAGGGAAAGAGTCTCCCGACAGCAAATTATGGGTTTCAACCATAATGTTTGTTTATTATAATTCAAATAAATAAACTTTCATGTCTGTGTGGCTGAGGTCTCAGTTTGTCTTGTCCTGGTCAGAGAATGCACTGTTTGGCCATTCTGAGCTGAATGAGCCTGGAAACCACTTATTCACACACTGAGACTGTTCACAGTGCACACAAGAGGGAAAGAGTCTCCCGACAGCAAATTATGGGTTTCAACCATAATGCTTGTTTATTATAACAGAAATTAAGAAACTTTCATGTCTGTGTGGCTGAGGTTTCAGTTTGCACTATTTGAGTTGAATAAGCCTCAAAACGCTGCGATAACCTCTTATTCACACACTGAGACTGTTCACAGTGCACACAAGAGGGAAAGAGTCTCCCGACAGCAAATTATGGGTTTCAACCATAATGCTTGTTTATTATAACAGAAATTAAGAAACTTTCATGTCTGTGTGGCTGAGGTCTCAGTTTGTCTTGTCCTGGTCAGAGAATGCACTGTTTGGCCATTCTGAGCTGAATGAGCCTGAAAACCTCTTATTCACACACTGAGACTGTTCACAGTGCACACAAGAGGGAAAGAGTCTCCTGGACAGCAAATTATGGGTTTCAACCATAATGCTTGTTTATTATAACAGAAATTAAGAAACTTTCATGTCTGTGTGGCTGAGGTTTCAGTTTGCACTATTTGAGTTGAATAAGCCTCAAAACGCTGCGATAACCTCTTATTCACACACTGAGACTGTTCACAGTGCACACAAGAGGGAAAGAGTCTCCCGACAGCAAATTATGGGTTTCAACCATAATGCTTGTTTATTATAACAGAAATTAAGAAACTTTCATGTCTGTGTGGCTGAGGTTTCAGTTTGCACTATTTGAGTTGAATAAGCCTCAAAACGCTGCGATAACCTCTTATTCACACACTGAGACTGTTCACAGTGCACACAAGAGGGAAAGAGTCTCCCGACAGCAAATTATGGGTTTCAACCATAATGCTTGTTTATTATAACAGAAATTAAGAAACTTTCATGTCTGTGTGGCTGAGGTCTCAGTTTGTCTTGTCCTGGTCAGATAATGCAATGTTTGACCTGAATAAGCCTCAAAATGCAGCGACGACCTCTTATTCACACACTGAGACTGTTCACAGTGCACACAAGAGGGAAAGAGTCTCCCGACAGCAAATTATGGGTTTCAACCATAATGCTTGTTTATTATAACAGAAATTAAGAAACTTTCATGTCTGTGTGGCTGAGGTCTCAGTTTGTCTTGTCCTGGTCAGAGAATGCACTGTTTGGCCATTCTGAGCTGAATGAGCCTGAAAACCTCTTATTCACACACTGAGACTGTTCACAGTGCACACAAGAGGGAAAGAGTCTCCCGACAGCAAATTATGGGTTTCAACCATAATGCTTGTTTATTATAACAGAAATTAAGAAACTTTCATGTCTGTGTGGCTGAGGTTTCAGTTTGCACTATTTGAGTTGAATAAGCCTCAAAACGCTGCGATAACCTCTTATTCACACACTGAGACTGTTCACAGTGCACACAAGAGGGAAAGAGTCTCCCGACAGCAAATTATGGGTTTCAACCATAATGCTTGTTTATTATAACAGAAATTAAGAAACTTTCATGTCTGTGTGGCTGAGGTCTCAGTTTGTCTTGTCCTGGTCAGATAATGCAATGTTTGACCTGAATAAGCCTCAAAATGCAGCGAGACCTCTTATTCACACACTGAGACTGCTCACAGTGCACACAAGAGGGAAAGAGTCTCCCGACAGCAAATTATGGGTTTCAACCATAATGTTGTTTATTATAATTCAAATAAATAAACTTTCATGTCTGTGTGGCTGAGTCTCAGTTTGTCTTGTCCTGGTCAGAGAATGCACTGTTTGGCCATTCTGAGCTGAATGAGCCTGGAAAACCACTCTATTCACACACTGAGACTGTTCACAGTGCACACAAGAGGGAAAGAGTCTCCCGACAGCAAATTATGGGTTTCAACCATAATGCTTGTTTATTATAACAGAAATTAAGAAACTTTTCATGTCTGTGTGGCTGAGGTTTCAGTTTGCACTATTTGAGTTGAATAAGCCTCAAAACGCTGCGATAACCTCTTATTCACACACTGAGACTGTTCACAGTGCACACAAGAGGGAAAGAGTCTCCCGACAGCAAATTATGGGTTTCAACCATAATGCTTGTTTATTATAACAGAAATTAAGAAACTTTCATGTCTGTGTGGCTGAGGTCTCAGTTTGTCTTGTCCTGGTCAGAGAATGCACTGTTTGGGCCATTCTGAGCTGAATGAGCCTGAAAACCTCTTATTCACACACTGGAGACTGTTCACAGTGCACACCAAGAGGGAAAGAGTCTCTGGACAGCAAATTATGGGGTTTCAACCATAATGCTTGTTTATTATAACAGAAATTAAGAAACTTTCATGTCTGTGTGGCTGAGGTTTCAGTTTGCACTATTTGAGTTGAATAAGCCTCAAAACGCTGCGATAACCTCTTATTCACACACTGAGACTGTTCACAGTGCACACAAGAGGGAAAGAGTCTCCCGGACAGCAAATTATGGGTTTCAACCATAATGCTTGTTTATTATAACAGAAATTAAGAAACTTTCATGTCTGTGTGGCTGAGGTTTCAGTTTGCACTATTTGAGTTGAATAAGCCTCAAAACGCTGCGATAACCTCTTATTCACACACTGAGACTGTTCACAGTGCACACAAGAGGGAAAGAGTCTCCCGACAGCAAATTATGGGTTTCAACCATAATGCTTGTTTATTATAACAGAAATTAAGAAACTTTCATGTCTGTGTGGCTGAGGTCTCAGTTTGTCTTGTCCTGGTCAGATAATGCAATGTTTGACCTGAATAAGCCTCAAAATGCTCTTATTCACACACTGAGACTGTCACAGTGCACACAAGAGGGAAAGAGTCTCCCGACAGCAAATTATGGGTTTCAACCATAATGCTTGTTTATTATAACAAAATAAATAAACTTTCATGTCTGTGTGGCTGAGGTCTCAGTTTGTCTTGTCCTGGTCAGAGAATGCACTGTTTTGGCCATTCTGAGCTGAATGAGCCTGAAACCTCTTATTCACACACTGAGACTGTTCACAGTGCACACAAGAGGGAAAGAGTCTCCCGACAGCAAATTATGGGTTTCAACCATAATGCTTGTTTATTATAACAGAAATTAAGAAACTTTCATGTC
>NW_026115491.1:0-6665 GCF_001640805.2 Lates calcarifer | reverse complement strand
CTGAATAAGCCTCAAAATGCAGCGAAACCTCTTATTCACACACTGAGACTGCTCACAGTGCACACAAGAGGGAAAGAGTCTCCCGACAGCAAATTATGGGTTTCAACCATAATGTTTATTATAATTCAAATTAAGAAACTTTCATGTCTGTGTGGCTGAGGTCTCAGTTTGTCTTGTCTGGTCAGAGAATGCACTGTTTGGCCATTCTGAGCTGAATGAGCCTGAAAACCTCTTATTCACACACTGAGACTGTTCACAGTGCACACAAGAGGGAAAGAGTCTCCGACAGCAAATTATGGGTTTCAACCATAATGCTTGTTTATTATAACAGAAATTAAGAAACTTTCATGTCTGTGTGGCTGAGGTTCAGTTTGTCTTGTCCTGGTAAGATAATGCACTTTGGCCATTCTGGCTGAATGAGCCTGAAAACCTCTTATTCACACACTGAGACTGTTCACAGTGCACACAAGAGGGAAAGAGTCTCCCGACAGCAAATTATGGGTTTCAACCATAATGCTTGTTTATTATAACAGAAATTAAGAAACTTTCATGTCTGTGTGTGCTGAGGTTTCAGTTTGCACTATTTGGTTGAATAAGCTCAAAACGCTGCGAAACCTCTTATTCACACACTGAGACTGTTCACAGTGCACACAAGAGGGAAAGAGTCTCCCGACAGCAAATTATGGGTTTCAACCATAATGCTTGTTTATTATAACAGAAATTAAGAAACTTTCATGTCTGTGTGGCTGAGGTTTCAGTTTGCACTATTTGAGTTGAATAAGCCTCAAAACGCTGCGAACCTCTTATTCACACACTGAGACTGTTCACAGTGCACACAAGAGGGAAAGAGTCTCCCGACAGCAAATTATGGGTTTCAACCATAATGCTTGTTTATTATAACAGAAATTAAGAAACTTTCATGTCTGTGTGGCTGAGGTTTCAGTTTGTCTTGTCCTGGTCAGAAATGCACTATTTGGCCATTCTGAGCTGAATGAGCCTGAAACCTCTTATTCACACACTGAGACTGTTCACAGTGCACACAGAGGGAAAGAGTCTCCGACAGCAAATTATGGGTTTCAACCATAATGCTTGTTTATTATAACAGAAATTAAGAAACTTTCATGTCTGTGTGGCTGAGGTTTCAGTTTGTCTTGTCCTGGTCAGATATGCAATGTTTGACCTGAATAAGCCTCAAAATGCAGCGACGACCTCTTATTCACACACTGAGACTGCTCACAGTGCACAAGAGGGAAAGAGTCTCCCGACAGCAAATTATGGGTTTCAACCATAATGCTTGTTTATTATAACAGAAATTAAGAAACTTTCATGTCTGTGTGGCTGAGGTTTCAGTTTGTCTTGTCCTTGAGATAATGCAATTTGGCCATTCTGAGCTGAATGAGCCTGAAAACCTCTTATTCACACACTGAGACTGTTCACAGTGCACACAAGAGGGAAAGAGTCTCCCGACAGCAAATTATGGGTTTCAACCATAATGTTTGTTTATTATACAAATTAAGAAACTTTCATGTCTGTGTGGCTGAGGTTTCAGTTTGCACTATTTGAGTTGAATAAGCCTCAAAACGCTGCGAAACCTCTTATTCACACACTGAGACTGTTCACAGTGCACACAAGAGGGAAAGAGTCTCCCGACAGCAAATTATGGGTTTCAACCATAATGCTTGTTTATTATAACAGAAATTAAGAAACTTTCATGTCTGTGTGGCTGAGGTCTCAGTTTGTCTTGTCCTGGTCAGAGAATGCACTATTTGGCCATTCTGAGCTGAATGAGCCTGAAAACCTCTTATTCACACACTGAGACTGTTCACAGTGCACAAGAGGGAAAGAGTCTCCCGACAGCAAATTATGGGTTTCAACCATAATGCTTGTTTATTATAACAGAAATTAAGAAACTTTCATGTCTGTGTGGCTGAGGTTTCAGTTTGTCTTGTCCTGGTCAGATAATGCAATTTGCCATTCAAATGAGAAACCTCTTATTCACACACTGAGACTGTTCACAGTGCACAAGAGGGAAAGAGTCTCCCGACAGCAAATTATGGGTTTCAACCATAATGTTTGTTTATTATAACAAATAAATAAACTTTCATGTCTGTGTGGCTGAGGTCTCAGTTTGTCTTGTCCTGGTCAGAGAATGCAATGTTTGACTGCTCAAATGCAGCGAAACCTCTTATTCACACACTGAGACTGCTCACAGTGCACACAAGAGGGAAAGAGTCTCCCGACAGCAAATTATGGGTTTCAACCATAATGCTTGTTTATTATAACAGAAATTAAAAACTTTCATGTCTGTGTGGCTGAGGTTCTCAGTTTGTCTTGTCCTGGTAAGAGAATGCACTGTTTGGCCATTCTGAGCTGAATGAGCCTGAAAACCTCTTATTCACACACTGAGACTGTTCACAGTGCACACAAGAGGGAAAGAGTCTCCCGACAGCAAATTATGGGTTTCAACCATAATGCTTGTTTATTATAACAGAAATTAAGAAACTTTCATGTCTGTGTGGCTGAGGTTTCAGTTGTCTTGTCCTGGTATAATGCAAATAAGCCTCAAAATGCAGCGAAACCTCTTATTCACACACTGAGACTGTTCACAGTGCACACAAGAGGGAAAGAGTCTCCCGACAGCAAATTATGGGTTTCAACCATAATGCTTGTTTATTATAAAGAAATTAAGAAACTTTCATGTCTGTGTGGCTGAGGTCTCAGTTTGTCTTGTCCTGGTCAAGATAATGTTTGACCTGAATAAGCCTCAAAATGCAGCGAAACCTCTTATTCACACACTGAGACTGCTCACAGTGCACACAAGAGGGAAAGAGTCTCCCGACAGCAAATTATGGGTTTCAACCATAATGTTTGTTTATTATAATTCAAATAAATAAACTTTCATGTCTGTGTGGCTGAGGTCTCAGTTTGTCTTGTCTGGTCAGAGAATGCACTTTGGCATTCTGAGCTGAATGAGCCTGAAAACCTCTTATTCACACTGAGACTGTTCACAGTGCACACAAGAGGGAAAGAGTCTCCCGACAGCAAATTATGGGTTTCAACCATAATGCTTGTATTATAACAGAAATTAAGAAACTTTCATGTCTGTGTGGCTGAGGTTTCAGTTTTCTATTTGAGTTGAATAAGCCTCAAAACGCTGCGAACCTCTTATTCACACACTGAGACTGTTCACAGTGCACACAAGAGGGAAAGAGTCTCCCGACAGCAAATTATGGGTTTCAACCATAATGCTTGTTTATTATAACAGAAATTAAGAAACTTTCATGTCTGTGTGGCTGAGGTTTCAGTTTGTCTTGTCCTGGTAAGATAATGTGGCCATTCTGAGCTGAATGAGCCTGAAACCTCTTATTCACACACTGAGACTGTTCACAGTGCACACAAGAGGGAAAGAGTCTCCCGACAGCAAATTATGGGTTTCAACCATAATGCTTGTTTATTATAACAGAAATTAAGAAACTTTCATGTCTGTGTGGCTGAGGTTCAGTTTGTCTTGTCCTGGTCAGATAATGCAATGTTTGACCTGAATAAGCCTCAAAATGCAGCGACGACCTCTTATTCACACACTGAGACTGCTCACAGTGCACACAAGAGGGAAAGAGTCTCCCGACAGCAAATTATGGGTTTCAACCATAATGTTTGTTTATTATAATTCAAATAAATAAACTTTCATGTCTGTGTGGCTGAGGTCTCAGTTTGTCTTGTCCTGGTCAGAGAATGCAATTTGGGAGCTTGAAAACCTCTTATTCACACACTGAGACTGTTCACAGTGCACACAAGAGGGAAAGAGTCTCCCGACAGCAAATTATGGGTTTCAACCATAATGTTTGTTTATTATAATTCAAATAAGAAACTTTCATGTCTGTGTGGCTGAGGTTTCAGTTTGCACTATTGAGTTGAATAAGCCTCAAAAGCTGCGAAACCTCTTATTCACACACTGAGACTGTTCACAGTGCACACAAGAGGGAAAGAGTCTCCCGACAGCAAATTATGGGTTTCAACCATAATGCTTGTTTATTATAACAGAAATTAAGAAACTTTCATGTCTGTGTGGCTGAGGTTCAGTTTGTCTTGTCCTGGTAAGATAATGCACTATTTGGCCATTCTGAGCTGAAATGAGCCTGAAAACCTCTTATTCACACACTGAGACTGTTCACAGTGCACACAAGAGGGAAAGAGTCTCCCGACAGCAAATTATGGGTTTCAACCATAATGCTTGTTTATTATAACAAATTAAAAACTTTCATGTCTGTGTGGCTGAGGTCTCAGTTTGTCTTGTCTGGTCAGATAATGCACTATTTGGCCATTCTGAGCTGAATGAGCCTGAAAACCTCTTATTCACACACTGAGACTGTTCACAGTGCACACAAGAGGGAAAGAGTCTCCCGACAGCAAATTATGGGTTTCAACCATAATGTTTGTTTATTATAACAAATAAATAAACTTTCATGTCTGTGTGGCTGAGGTCTCAGTTTGTCTTGTCCTGGTCAGAGAATGCAATGTTTGCCTGAGCTCAAAATGACCTTTATTCACACACTGAGACTGTTCACAGTGCACACAAGAGGGAAAGAGTCTCCCGACAGCAAATTATGGGTTTCAACCATAATGCTTGTTTATTATAACAGAAATTAAGAAACTTTCATGTCTGTGTGGCTGAGGTTCAGTTTGTCTTGTCCTGGTAAGAATGCACTATTTGGCCATTCTGAGCTGAAAGCCTGAAAACCTCTTATTCACACACTGAGACTGTTCACAGTGCACACAAGAGGGAAAGAGTCTCCCGACAGCAAATTATGGGTTTCAACCATAATGCTTGTTTATTATACAGAAATTAAGAAACTTTCATGTCTGTGTGGCTGAGGTTTCAGTTTGGTTGAATAAGCTCAAAACGCTGCGATAACCTCTTATTCACACACTGAGACTGTTCACAGTGCACACAAGAGGGAAAGAGTCTCCCGACAGCAAATTATGGGTTTCAACCATAATGCTTGTTTATTATAACAGAAATTAAGAAACTTTCATGTCTGTGTGGCTGAGGTTTCAGTTTGTCTTGTCCTGGTAAGATAATGCACTATTTGGCCATTCTGAGCTGAATGAGCCTGAAAACCTCTTATTCACACACTGAGACTGTTCACAGTGCACACAAGAGGGAAAGAGTCTCCCGACAGCAAATTATGGGTTTCAACCATAATGTTGTTTATTATAATTCAAATAAATAAACTTTCATGTCTGTGTGGCTGAGGTCTCAGTTTGTCTTGTCCTGGTCAGAGAATGCAATGTTTGACCTGAATAACCTCAAAATAACCTCTTATTCACACACTGAGACTGCTCACAGTGCACACAAGAGGGAAAGAGTCTCCGACAGCAAATTATGGGTTTCAACCATAATGTTGTTTATTATAACAATAAATAAACTTTCATGTCTGTGTGGCTGAGGTTCAGTTTGTCTTGTCCTGGTGAGAATGCACTGTTTGGCCATTCTGAGCTGAATGAGCCTGAAAACCTCTTATTCACACACTGAGACTGTTCACAGTGCACACAAGAGGGAAAGAGTCTCCCGACAGCAAATTATGGGTTTCAACCATAATGCTTGTTTATTATAACAGAAATTAAGAAACTTTCATGTCTGTGTGGCTGAGGTTTCAGTTTGTCTGTCCTGGTCAGATAATGCAAGTTTGAATAAGCCTCAAAATGACCTCTTATTCACACACTGAGACTGTTCACAGTGCACACAAGAGGGAAAGAGTCTCCGACAGCAAATTATGGGTTTCAACCATAATGTTTATTATAACAAATAAGAAACTTTCATGTCTGTGTGGCTGAGGTCTCAGTTTGTCTTGTCCTGGTCAGAAATGCATGTTTGACCTGAATAAGCCTCAAAATGCAGCGAAACCTCTTATTCACACTGAGACTGCTCACAGTGCACACAAGAGGGAAAGAGTCCCGACAGCAAATTATGGGTTTCAACCATAATGTTTGTTTATTATAATTCAAATAATAAACTTTCATGTCTGTGGCTGAGGTTCAGTTTGTCTTGTCCTGGTGAATGCATTTGGCCATTCTGAGCTGAATGAGCCTGAAACCTCTTATTCACACACTGAGACTGTTCACAGTGCACACAAGAGGGAAAGAGTCTCCCGACAGCAAATTATGGGTTTCAACCATAATGCTTGTTTATTATAACAGAAATTAAGAAACTTTCATGTCTGTGTGGCTGAGGTTTCAGTTTGCACTATTTGAGTTGAATAAGCCTCAAAAGCTGCGATAACCTCTTATTCACACACTGAGACTGTTCACAGTGCACACAAGAGGGAAAGAGTCTCCCGACAGCAAATTATGGGTTTCAACCATAATGCTTGTTTATTATAACAGAAATTAAGAAACTTTCATGTCTGTGTGGCTGAGGTTCAGTTTGTCTTGTCCTGGTAAGATAATGCACTGTTTGGCCATTCTGAGCTGAATGAGCCTGAAACCTCTTATTCACACACTGAGACTGTTCACAGTGCACACAAGAGGGAAAGAGTCTCCCGACAGCAAATTATGGGTTTCAACCATAATGCTTGTTTATTATAACAGAAATTAAGAAACTTTCATGTCTGTGTGGCTGAGGTCTCAGTTTGTCTTGTCCTGGTCAGATAATGCAATGTTTGACC
>NW_026115490.1:0-27327 GCF_001640805.2 Lates calcarifer | reverse complement strand
GTCAGAATAAATCGACCTCAACAAAAAGAAAATCTGGACCGGTGAAGTCACATCCTGAAGCCTAAAAATGATCAGTCTTCATTAGAGAGCTGAATTAGACTGCTCAGACCAGGAACAGAGGACTCACCTGCTCCATGATGAGGACTTTATCCTTTATGGTCAGGGGTTCTCAGTTTCTGAAAAGGTTTCTGTAAACATGGTTACTCTTCTACTTCAGAGCACAGTGTGTATTTACATATGAGAGCTCTGAAAGATGCACTAAGACTGTGAACCAGGCAACAGTACAATGTGAGTGATTGATTCCATCATCAGGACCTGGTGATAATATAAGAGCAGCCTGAAAAATATTAAAATCAGGGCTGGGACTTTAATGCGTTAATTTCGATTAATTAATTACTTAATTTTTTCCAAACTTAAATTTGTAGGACACATGAATTTTGTAAGTCACACACTCTCTATTGATCCAAACCATATCTTAGTCAGCATCACAGTTGAACCTAATGTTTGAAATGAAGATGAACGCAACAACGTCTCACCCATAAAAGTGATTGATAAATTTTAGCAAATAATCAAGCGCAGATCTGGTTATTTAATGCCTTGCAGCCTAGGTCATGATCACCAGTAATGCCACAGCCCTTAATGTTGTATCTGTGGTCACCAGAGGCATATTCATATCCATGTTTACTCCGTTCACAAGTGGATCATTTGAAAGATTTAAGTTCCTCTCTTTTCATGACTGAATCTTCCTCTGATGACATGCCCTCTTGCAATATGTCTACATCATCATCTGATGGAGTAAAAGCCTAAGAAGAACCAGTAGCATATTAAACTCTATTTTGACAACTTTCACAGTGTGTAAGCAATGTGTAACACGTTGAGGGACTGGGAGCCGCGGGATCATTGCACGTCATACAATGTGGTTTTGCAATTGTATGACCGGTTGGACACAGAACAAATGAGTTAAAAATCACACATGAAGACAGCCACCTGCACAGAGATTGCCTAAGAGCCTAAAGAGCAGCTAATCCTCCTCCAGCTTGCCCTCAGACATGACAAGTATGCTCTTAGCTGGTATTACTGGAAGAAATGTCTCTGACATAATGCGAAATGGATATTTGTCAACCTTGCATACGACATAGTTCTGAAATTGCATGACTGGACACAGAACAAATTTTATATATATATATTATATATATATTATATATATATATATATATTTATAGTAGATAGATAGATAGATATAGAGAGATATACATATATATGTGTGTGTATGTGTGTGTGTGTAATACAACTGTGTCCATCAGTTGCATATTTGCATCATTCATAAAGGCAGCCCCGTGCATTTCTTGTTGCCAGTAGGTGGCACTATGACTATGGCTGAATATTTGCATGTTGATGTGTTCAGGCCTTTCCTCTTGTCAAAACGAGAAGTTTGGGGCAGACTGGGCAATTTATATTTGAATTACAACTGCTTCCTCGTTAATGGCGAGGGATCGAAACTTGCCACGCCACCATGGGCACACCATTCAACAAAACCCAAAAAGCTTCTCAATTTAACTTCACAGGTGTTACCTACCAAAAGTCACCTACCAAATTTGAAGTAAATCAGATCAAATCTCTAGAAGAAGTGGCTGTAAATAGCAAAATTAGGTGTCAAGATTGCACACTAAATTCAAAAATGGCTGACTTCCTGTTGGCTCCAAGAGGCTTTTTTGTATGTCTTGGGATGTTACATGTGCCTGCATAAAATGGTACGCGAGTACTGCTTCATTGAAAATTTCTAGGGGGCAACCTTGAGCCATTTTGCCACACCCACACCCAAGACCCACATCAGCATGACTACCACCTGAAATTAATTCTCAAAAAGAATTTAGTACGCCCACAATTATGAGAGCAATGACCTCACTGAATTTCATGAAAATCCAAGCACCTTTTTTTCCACCATGGCCTGCGTTTGGGGACGCTGTGGAGCCCACTGACCATGGCCGAGCCCAGTCACTAAAGAATAATTGCATTTTGACCAAATCTGAGGTATGTGGCAATTTTGGTGAGTTTTCAAGCGTCTTAAAGCCAAGGTGCCACGAACCCTGATTACAATGGTCCTTTGTACCCTCAGTGCTCAGGCCTAGAACGGGCCCTAATAATAATAATTAAAGCTGTGAGCAGCCTTGAACGGGCACTCGCACCCCGTGCCTGTCGGGGGACTGGCAACTGCGGGGTTAATGCAGGTCATAGGGCATACACTGGCGTAACAGTTCCCACCTCCAAGATGTACTGAAGCATCCCCACAGCATAATATTCCCACCACTGCATTACATTATGGAGACGCTGTTCTTTGGGTGGTATGCCTCTCCCCTCTTCCTCCAAACACAAGCAGTGTCTCTATGGCCAAAGAGCTCTAGTTTTGTCTCATCTGACCAAAGGACATGCTTTCAGTATGCATAATCTTTCTCCAGGTTGTCCTTGACATACTTCAGTCTGGCTTGAAGGTGTCTCTTCTGCAGAAGTGGAGTTCTTCTTGGTCTGCAAGCTCACAGTCCATTCCTGTGCAGAACTCTAATAATTGTCTTCTTTGAGGCTACAATTCCTGACTTAGCTAAGTCATTCACTAGTGTCTTGGCAGTGTTTATGGGGTCTTTAGACAGGTTTCTCACTGGTTTTCTTTCCAGGGTCATTGAAATCTTTCTCTTCCTACCTCTGCCAGGCTTGCTCTGTACTGTGTGGCTCTCCTTGAATTTCTCGGTGATACTTCTCATTTGAGTTCTTGACCCTTGGAAATGCTGTGATAACTTTGTATATCCTTCTCCTGCTTCCTGAGCAATACTTCCAATTTTGGTGAGTTTTCGAGCGTCCTTAAGCCTAATAATATACGGTTAATAATAATAAATGGAACAATTACAATAAGGTTCTGGCAAAGTACAGTTATTCACGTGTGTGTATTAGCTTAATACCTTTATGCTAGCTTGTTAGACATTGTATAACTAAACAGGCTTATGCTCAAGTTTTGTCCCTATCAATCATTTACACCCAAAAACATGACCCGGGTTCAAAAATAAGTTTTTTTTACATATAATATATACATATATGTATTGACTATTCTAGATAAATTACATCTATTGGTTCCTAACATATGAGCTTTATTTTTGTTTAAATGTAGGCTATTTAAAACACATGTCCAGTATTTATTCTATATGGCTATAATTCTTGAATATTAATGAACATTCAAAAAAACAGTTAAAAAAAAAAGAGGGTGCAGAGTGTCAATGATCTGCATTACCAAACTATAATGTATCCTACATCCCTCACACCTAATAATGTCCACCAAAATAAAAAATTATGCAGGTTAACAGCAGAAATTACAAGTGTTGTTAAGGTTTTGTCTAGGTGTGCCTAATTAATTGGCAAGAGAGTGTGTATGCACAGCCTGAGTAGAAGGCAAAAGAATATTCACTGATGGCCTTATGTATAGATCCATAAAAAGTAAATCAAATAATTTGTATTTTATTTCTCTTTCTCATTGCAGTTATTCTACGAAGTGCAAATTCTGTAGTTTTGTCAGCTCAAGTCAAGAAGGTCTATTGAAGCACCATCAACTGCAGCACGGAAGAGGGGCTCACTGGCCTTGTGTCTACAGTCACTGTGTGCGTACATTCAAAACACCTGGCGCATTGAAATTACACCTTACCAGATCTCATTGCAGGACTGTAAGAAGACAGGAGACATCAGTCTTTTTTTGTGAATCATGTGAATTTAGAGAAATTTGTACCCAACAGACTTTTTCACTCACCTTAGACAGCATTTAAAAAATCTACAGGTTGTGCATTACCCCTTCAAGTATTATGAGTTTAAAATTAACAATCTTAAAATCTTCAGTTCACACAGAAGTCAAAAGCACAAGAATACAAAGGAGATTAGAATTTGTTTAACAGTGCATTCTGAAAATGAAGCTTGTGCCACTAAGACGCATGCCACTAACCAGCCATTAGGTAACTTATTTGAGGTACAGAGATCACAAAGTGGTTCAAATCAAGGTTTAAGTGGCAAAGACAGGGAAGAATATATAGGGGCTGAGACTCTTAAACATAAAATTACATCTCTCTTTCTGTGTATGCAAACAGTACTGCATATTTCTAAAAGTGCTTTGTAGAAAATTGTTGAAGAATTTAATGACATCCTGCACTTTTCTAAATTTGTTCAAGAAATGAATGAGGCAGTAGTCAAAAGAAATCAACTAGTTTTAACTACTAAAGCTAAAAGTGTACTATCCACTGATCATTTCAAGCAGCACTTCCCTATTATTTAGCTAACTGAATATAAGGACACATAAAAATGACTTTGTTTATGTTTCAACCACAGAGGTTCTAGAGAATTTATTGAGATATTCAGATTTTTCAGATGAGCTAGTGTTTAATCAAGAAAATAAACCTGGTCAATACAGGTCTTTCTGAGACAGCCAGCACTTCAAAGAAAATAAACTTTTGGGGGTGCAAAAGACATTTCTGTAAGACTGTACATTGATGATTTTGAAGTATGCAATCCATTGGGAACATCTAGAAAAATGCATAAGATTACTGCTGTCTATTGGGTTGTACTTAATTTACCTGCAAAGTTTCGCTCTACCCTACCCTTAATTCAGCTGGCTGTTCTTGGAAAGAGTGCTGATGTGAAACTTTTTGGAAATGACGCATTTCTTTATCCACTTATCAAGAATATAAAGTTTCTAAAAAGGGATGGTGTGTTTGTTGAGGGTCTTGATAAGTTTGTAAATGGAACAGTATTTTCTGCCTGTGCAGATAACCTTGGGGCCCACAGTCTTGCAGGCTTTATGAATCTTTCAATGTGAAAAATTCTGCAGATTTTGTTGTCTTAATTGAGACCAAATTGGAACTGTTGAGGCAAGGGATTTTCAGTTAAGAACTGTACAGCAACACAACACCTTTGTGGAAGAGTTTGGGTCTAGTGATAAAGTGTAAATAGTGTCAAGAGGGCCTGTGTACTGAGTAAGCATTTGTCATACTTTCATCCAGTTACTGGGTTTCCCCCAGATATTCTGACTTTTTGAAGGCGTTATCCCAGTTGAACTATGTGTCTGAAAAAATAACTATTTTAAAAAAGAATTTTTTACATTTGATGAACTGAATAGCCACATAAAATTGTTTCTGATAAGGTCAACAAGCCACAGCAAATTACAAAGACCAGCTTTGGAAAAGGAAGAATCAGTGGCAATGAACATGAAAATTGGACGCTTTTATGTTTACTACCTTTTATGATCGGGAACAGTGTTTCACAACATGAGCCATTATGGGAAATATTGATGGAAAGAGATCATAGAGATTGTCTCTACTACACTATCGGAGGAAATATTTGGAGAGTAAAATAGCTGACCATCAGAAGCTGCTTATTGATACCTTTTCTGACTTTAAGTTCCTGCCAAAACATCACTTTATTGAACATTATGTACATCCCATACGCTGATTTGAACCTCTAGTGGAGTTGTGCACTATACGATTTGTGCATGATGAGTGCATGATGTTCAAGATGTTTCAAGAATGTGCTTCTTACACTTTCATCTAAACATCAACAAATGATGGCATTCTCCCTTGATGACAGTGTTAATGTGGTTAAAACATCATCATTAAAAGAACAACTAAGGACAGTAATTGAAAAGAAGTATCCATATCACGATACCGTGTCGCTCACCAAAAAAGTAATTTACCAAAGAAATCCTGGAACGTAGGTTTTGGATGATTACCAGCCATTGGCTGCATACACAGTGACTGGAAAATTGATGGTGACCCAAGGACGTGTCTGCTACTTTGAGTATAATGGTATGTACTATGGATATGCATGATTAATGCATTCATTTTTTATTTTTGGGACATACTTGATATTTCATTTGTGATTAACTTTTTAAATTCATTTTGTGAGTAGAAATAAGCAATTAATGCAGTGGTAACTTATCTTTCAGTTATCGATAATATTTCATGAGTTCAGTTGACAGCCCTGTACAATATATATTGTTTTGTTGTTTGTTTTCATAGGTTCTTTTATTGCGAGTAAACATAAACCCAAAGCTCATCCAGAAAGTCCAGCTGACTAAGACCCCGGAATCTGTAGAGCGATTGCAAGATGAACTACAAGAAAAACTTGATCTTGAAGGTAAATTCTCTGTACAATATGAAGACCTAGATTTTGGTAATGCACTTTGTAACCTGATGGACATTGATGAGTTGCCTGTAGAAAGGGCCGTCTTGCACATTCTTTGGAATAATGATGAGTCACAAACACTGTCCCATGAATCCTCCATCTCTTCCCTTGACACAGCCAGCATCAGTTCACAGGCCTCTTCCCACAGTTCCTCCTCAATTATTTGGAGTTATATGTGAAACATTTCACAGTGGCCTACTCCATTTCTGGTCCCCCCTTTCTCATATGATGTTGAGTTAAAGCTCCATGAGGGCAATGATGTATATGAGAAAACTGGAAAAGGTCTAAATGTAACAAGAGACATGAAAATGGAAATTCTAGACAAGCTGGCACAAGAGATATTTTTCCAGAGAGCCTACCCTGACAAACATCAAATACAAGTGGTAGTCTCCAAACTTGTCAGCAAACATCCATGCCTTACGGAGCCTGGTGGTGGCACAGGATATGATGGCTGTACAAAAAGTATAAAGTACAAGCTTGGCAACTACCGATCACTGAGGGATGAAGATGTAGATGCGAGAAGGTTTTCCTTGAAAAAGCCAAAGCAGGGTGAAGTCAATCACATTCATGATCATCCTGAAAATTATGATGATGAGGAGAAAAGATGGACCTCACATTCTCCCTTAGGAGAAAAGAGATTGTGGAATGTTGCAATTCATTATTAATTGTCTTTGTGTTTTTGTTTTTGTACTGCTTTTGTGTTTACAAATTTGCATGGAGTTCTTCTGTGTCCCCACCAAGGACCTGTTGAGGACATTTAGATCAGCCTTAGAGAGCCCGTGGTCAAGATATGGAAAACCTTGGATAGACCTCTCTATTAAACAACTTTTTCAAATAAATATCCACATGTCCCAGGCTGTTTCTTTTATAATTGCTTTTTAAGGATGATAAGATTTTTGAACGTGGGCCTTAGTTCCATTTTTGGGTGTAAAATTGATGGTGACAATTCAGCCTGCAATGTAATGAAATGGTGTATTTGTCCATGCCACAAATTGAATAAAAAATGCAACTTAACTTCAAATCTGAAATTCTCTTAATTACTGCCTTAATCAAAAGTCTATTGGTTTCCTTTTCTGATTTTCAGTGCATCAAAGGAGAACAAGTCTGGAAGGTCTTCCCATACTTATTTGTGACAATTCAGAGAGGCTTTTCCTGGCAGTTCCTGGTAAGTACATCCTGGGGCTTTCCCTTTAGTCATGGGTACACTTTAACTGTCATGTTCATACTATTAATTGTCTTCTATGCCTATGAGCTTGGTAAGAAATAGTAGTAGTAGTAGTATGTGCTAGCTGAAAGCTAGAAGAAAGCAGAACTCCCACTGTTGAATGTTCTTAATTTTCATTACAGTGATTGCTGTGATTGCTGTGATGCTGTGATGTTAATATTTATTCTGAATTTGGTACAACTTCCTGTTTTTAACAGGACACTGATCCAGATGATAGGCAGGCCAAGGTTGTCATAATGGGTATCCTCACTGTTCTCAAAGATGATGGTCCACCTTCCTTGCTGCCCACAGTCAACAATATTGCCACTGTGTTAGAAGAGGACATTGTCCTCATAGATCTTCCAGACCTCCCCACTGCATTTGCCTACCTCTTCAGCCTGCTCTACCCCTTGAACAAGGAGTTCCCAAAAGAACATAAGTACACTTCTGAAGCTATTCGGCACATTTTCACAGCACTTTCTACCAGTTGCTCGCAACGTGTCAGAAGCTTGAAAACCAAACTCTTACTCTCCTAATTGAGATTTCAAGGACTTGAGGAAGGAATTTTTGCATGGTCCAAGTTTTGCATTTAGTTATTGTTATGCAGTTTTTAAGATTTTTTAAGACTTTTTTGATGAAAAGGGATGAGAGCTTTCCACTGTACTGGAGTAGATGAACATTTTGGGACCCCTCAAAGAGTATTTGTTTACTCGCTTATTGTTTCTGTCATGGAATATTGGTAAAACATTGCACATAGCACAATGCTAGAATAATTGATGTGAAAGATATCAAACATGGTAATGTTCTATGTAATAGTTAGGCATTGCACATCTTAATGGTAAATGAAATGTCTAAGAAACAATACATGTTGTAGCTGAAAAACTTTTTACCAAGAGTTATACTGTTTTCTCTTTTTTAATTTTATTTTTTATTTCTACAAGATAATGGTTGAGGATTTTCAGTCAGGATTTAGATTGTATCATAGCACAGAGACAGCACTCTTGTTGTCTTGTTAGATCTCAGTGCTGCTTTTGATATGATTGACCATCACATCCTTTTGTAGAGACTGGAGCATTTTATTGGCATTAAATGTACTGCACTAAACTGGTTTAAGTCCTATCTATCTGATAGGCTTCAGTTGGTACATGATAACAACAACTCCTCCATGTACATAGAAGTTATAGACAGAGTTCCACAAGGATCAGTTCTATTCACCCTGTATATGTTTCCCCTGGCCAACATTATCAGGAATCACAATATAAACTTCCATTGTTTTGCAGATGATACACAACTTTATCATTTTCTAATGATGTAGTTACATTAGATGGCATTGCCCTGGCCTCCAGTGCCACTGTAAAGAATCTTGGTGTCAGGGTGTCAGCTCTGAGCCAGGGCTTTTTATTTTTTAGTTCAGTTGTGTTTGTATTATTTCCTGTTTTATTTTGAAATCACTGACTTCCCTCTTGTATCAGGTGTCTTGTCTTCCCCTTCCTTCTGTGCTCCCTCCTCCTGGTGATTACCTACCCCGCCCTAATGTGGTTCACCTGTGTCTCATTGTCTGCCCTGCTCCTGTGTATTTAGTTTCTGTGTCTCCCTGCACTCCCTGCCAGTTCGTCTTGTGCCTTTGCCAGACCTACCAGCCTTCACGTGAGCAACCTGTTCTCTAGTAGCCATAGTTTTCTGACCCTTGCCTGTGTGTTTTGACCTTGCCTCAGCTCTTGTCCTTTTGTACCGTTGCCTTCTCTGACTGCCTACCTGTGTACCGACCCCGCTGGAATAAAGAACCTTGTTTTCTTGTAAACTCTGCCTCTGCCTCCTGTCTGCGCCTGTGTCCACACTGCTACACTTGACACTTGGAGTTATCTTTGACCAGGATATCTCCTTTAACTCACACATAAAACAAACTTCTAGGACTGCCTCCCTCATCTGCATGATATCACAGAAATCAGACATTTTCTGTCTCAAAAGGATGCAGAAAAACTAGTCCATGCATTTGTTACTTCCAGGCTGGACTATTGTAATTCATTATTATCAGGCTGCCCCAACAAGTCTCTAAAGACTCTGCAGTTGATCCAAAATGCTGCAGCAGGATTACTGACAGGAACTAGAAAAAGTGACCATATTTCTCCTGTGTTAGCTTCTCTACATTGGCTCCCAGTCAAATTCAGAATAGAATTTAAAATCCTCATCCTTTCCTACAAAGCCCTTAATGGTCACCATGACACCTCAAAGATCTCATAGTCCCCTACAATCCTACTAGGATATTGTGCTCACAGAATGCTGGTTTACTGGTGGTTCCCATAGTTTCCAGGAGTAGAATGAGAGGCAGAGCCTTCAGCTATCAGGCTCCTCTACTGAACCTTCTGCCAGTTAGGTTCTGGGAGGCAGACACCCTCTGCACTTTTAAGAGTAGGTGTAAGACTTTCCTTTTTGATAAAGCTTATAGTTAGGGTTGGCTCAGGCTTGAACCATCCCTTAGTTATGGCTTCACTCTCTCTCTCTCCATGTTACTAACTCAATATCTTCCCTTTCCCATAGTTTTGTGCTCTTTTCTCTCTCTCTCCTCCTCTGCCACTTTCTGCAGGTACTTCTGCCTCTGGAGCTGTAGAATCTGATCTGTGATGACAAGCCTCCTGCTGCTCCTTCAACCCCGCTCAACACCTGCTGCTATAATTAGAAATTACTAGTACTGCTTCTAGTATTATTGCTACTTTTGCAATTGCTACTTTAATTATCACTGCTATCATTACTACTTCTGTACTATTGGTATCACTTTACGTTTTTTGTTAGGAGGTGTAGATAGGAGGTGTATAAAAACCTCCTATCTACATGTACATAGATAGGAGATTTTGGCATTGAACATTTTGAACTTGTGGTTAGAGGTTGTGTGAATGTCATTATTAATTGTCATTAATTGCTGGTTAATGCTAGACATTTCAACACCATGGCAGCCAACAACCGGCTCAGGTCAGGCAAAAAGAGGCCTCTGTCAAGGGGAATGATTATGATGGAGTTGGCTCTCAAGAAAGGCAAGTAGTGGTACTGATGCATTTTTGAGACCAGTTCCAGTGTTCTAACATTATGATGGGAGCAAATAGGGATATTTGAAACAGCTGAGAATAGCCTAAAGACTGTTTTTGGAAAAAAATATGAGGTTTGACACTGATGTTATGTGAGGGCATTATTTAGAGAAAAACTCTGTGTGTCTTGATGGACAGATAACACTGAAAGTTTCAAAGATGATTTAGCACATCATAATACTATTGCATTTCATTTATAGGAAAAAAATGTGATCCCCCTGATGGAGCCTGGTGGAACCTCTGCAAACCAGCGACTGCTTCAGCCAGTCACCCGGTGACTGTGGGGGACCCTGGTATAGCCACCACTTCAGCCTGCTGTCCAGTGACTGTGGGGGACCCTGGTATAGCCACCACTTCAGCCTGCTGTCCAGTGACTGTGGGGGACCCTGGTACAGCCACCACTTCAGCCTGCCACCCAGTGACTGCTGGGGACCCTGGTGCAGCCACCACTTCAACCAGCCTCCCAGTAGCTCTGGGGGACCTTGGTACAGCCACTGCTTCAGCCAGTCACCCAGTGACTGCGGAGGACCCTGGTACAGCCAGTGCTTCAGCCAGCTGTCCAGTGACTGCTGGGGACCCTGGTGCAGCCACCACTTCAACCAGCCCCCTAGTAGCTCTGGGGGACACTGGTACAGCCACTGTCTCAGCCAGTCACCCCGTGCGTTCGGGGGACCTTGGTACAGCCACTGCTTCAGCCTGCTGCCCAGTGACTGTGGGGGACCCAGGTATAGCCACCACTTCAGCCAGCCACACAGTGACTGCTGGGGACCCTGGTGCAGCCACCACTTCAACTAGCCTCCCAGTAGCTCTGGGGGACCTTGGTACAGCCACTGTTTAAGCCAGTCACCCCGTGCCTTCGGGGGACCCTGGTACAGCCACTGCTTTAGCCAGCCACCCAGTGACTGTGGGGGACCCTGGTATAGCCACCACTTCAGCCAGCCACCCAGTGACTGTGGGAGACTGTGGCAGGCCTACAACTACCTTGAAGGCAGGACCCAATGCTAAGGATCTGGTGATTGCAAAACCCCAGACAGCTAGAACTACAGACCTGCCAGTAATCACAGAGGAATTTTGTGGTGAGGAACTTGTGATATTCACATCCATCACTGATTCTGATTTAGAAACATCTCCAGTATCTGATATTGAGTCCCCTCTAGATGAGTCTGACCTTGATGAAACAACCCTACAAAATACAAGCAGGAAGAGACTGAAAGCTCTAGTAACAGCAGTGAAAGTGGGCAAGAGGAAGAACTAGCGGATCAAGTACCTGAACATATTGTGGAGGAAGAAGCACACAGTAGACCTAAGAGAAAGAAAGGTGTCAACTACAGAAAACAAAATGTGGAAAACAGACGGCTGGGAAAAGAGTACAAGGGGAAAAAGAAAGTGGGGAGAAAAACCATTGAGGTTACTCGAAGTCCACGCTCCATAGGGAACAGATGTCATCATGGCTGCAATGAAGGTCAAATCAGAAACAAGGGAGGACAGCAATGTGAGAATAATTCTGAAGAGCAAAGGCAAAAGATCTTCACAGATTTCTGGAAAATGACCTGGGAGCAAAGGAAGGTTTATGTGTTGTCGCAGGTTGAAGCATGCACTACAAAACAAAAAACAAGAGGTGGTCAATCTCGGAAGAACCGAACATATAAGTACAGAGTGCAGGTTGATAACAAGCAGGCACCAGTTTGCCAGACAATGTTTCTGTCCACACTCAACATTGGAGCATGGAGTGAATACCAGACATACTGTGGAGAACATGGTCATGAAGCAGCCAGTGATTGCACCCTCAGAACAGTCTTCAAACAAATTAATCTGAGCTTATTTAAGCCAAAGAAAGACCAGTGCGATGTGTATGTTCAATATGAGGAGGGCAATATGGACAAGGAAGCATATGAGAGGCATATCCAACTGAAGGATATGGCACGCAGGCAGAAGACACTGGACAAGGAAAGGTATGCAGAAGACAAATCAACTGTGGTATTAACAGTGGATCTTAAATCAGTACTGTTGGCTCCAGTACTCAAAGCCAGTGCACTGTATTACAGAACTAAGTTAGCCTGTCACAATTACACAATCTACGACCTTCATTCCCATGATGCCAAATGTTACTTTTAGCATGAAGGTGAAGGGGGGTTAGATGCCGGCACATTTGCAACTTGTCTTCTGGATTACCTGAACAACAACGAAAGGTGCAAAGCAGCATCCACTATAATCATGTACTCAGATGGATGTTCTTACCAGAACAGAAACTGATTCTGATTTAGAAACAAAGTTCTTGCTAATGCACTGTATGACTTCTGCTGCAAGACCAAGAGGGGTAGAGAATAGCGAACGAAGAACATAGCATAACACGGGTTCCGTATCAGGTGTAAGATGAGGCCAGTAATACAGCAGTAGTAATGACAGTAATTATAATTAAAGTATTAACTGCTAACATAGCAATACAACTAATAGTGTAAGTAATTTCTAATTATAGCAGCAGGTGTTGAGTGGAGTTGTAGGAGCAACAGGAGACTTGTCATCACAGATCAGACTCTACAGCTCCAGAGGCAGAAATACCTGCAGAAAGAGACAGAAGAGGAGAGAGAGACGGGAGAGCACAATACTACAGGAAAGGGGACATACTGAGTTAGTAACACTACAATGCTTAAAGGAACAATAGTGTGAGACAGTACCTAAATGGATATGAAGTTAGTATAGGATTTTATGCTAGTCTGTAAGTACTAAGCTCAGGTTTTGAACAGTACTATGTTCAATTTGTTCAGTATTATTGGAGCTTTTGAATAAAATAATAAAAATAGTATTGCATACAACTGTTTGTAGTTGAAAATTAATGTTTTTGCTTCTACAGAGTTTACAGCCAGTACTCATTGTCATTATTATGCAATTAATGAACATTATGGGAAACTCAGCCACATTAATTTCCAGTGGACACCAGACACCAAATTTAAGGAATTTCTCACTTAAGGAATTCTGACCCTAGTATACCACAATGTAGTAACTATTACAGTTACTACAGTTTTGAACCTCTTCCAACTTGCACCAAATGCAAAAGCTCCTATCTACAAAATGATTCAGAAAAAGTGAGGAAAAACCTCCTATCTACACTTTGTAAGGCACTAATACTTAGTTGGTATTGATAACACATTCTACAAGAAAATAGTAAGTTTTTTTTAGTTTTCTCAAAAAGTAAATTTTTCAGATAGGAGGTTTTGCTCTTCGGCCATCGATATGGGACTCAGGCTTATCCCCACCTGGGTCTGTCACATCATCTTTTGCTTATACTACATCCTTGTTATACACTAAAAATAAGGACTGCTGGGCCCATGGTTAAAACAGTAAGAACGTGGCCTGAGGATGCTATCCCTAAGCTCCAAGACTGCTCTCACCATAAGAACTGGTATGTATTCCGAGGCCAGGGCATGCAGACGCGTGAGTCCCTGGATGAATACACCACAACAGTATTGGACTACATCAACTTTTGTGTAGACTGTGTAACATCCTGGAAGCAGGTATACATGGTAATTAAACTGGTTTTGTTTGTTATCTACAGAAAATAATTAGTTGCCACTACTTAAGTCATTTTGAATCAGCCACCACATTTGACACTAGAGTGTTGTTCCATACACTGCCAACTATTGGCCAGTTAATGTAAGTCTAACACAAATTTCTCAAAACCAAGATGGCCAGACATGCTGAGTAGCTCGCGATTATCTTGCCAATTCTTCTATAGTAGGAGACCCCTGCAGGTAAAAAAAGGTAACATCAAGTAACATTTAAGGAATAATAGCATTGTTAAAATTTCCAAATATTGATTTTATATTAGGAGGAAATTACAATTAATCATCCACTAGATTGGATATCATCCATCACTGGCTATATTTCAGCTACATTTCATACTATTACTGTGACAATATAAGATAATCCTTTATTAGTTTCACAGCAGGGAAATTTACATTGTTACAGAGGGAGCAGGGATTGTAAAAAAATAGAAAAAGGCATAAATACAAGTAAAATACCAAACAAGATATAAACAAGACAATATTATAAAAATACAAACAAAAAACAACATACACGGGACAATTTAATAAAAATATAAACAAAAGAACAATATACATAGGACTAAGGAAGTTTTTCCTTGCCACTGTCGCCTAGTGCTTGCTCATGGTGGGATCTGTTGGGTCGCTCTCTTTAATTATGATAATCTAAAGAGTACGGTCTAGACCTCTACATGAAAAGTGCCTTGAGATTACTTTTGTCGTGATTTGGTGCTTGTAACAGGCAGAGACGTCCATCAGTACCCCTTCCTCCTCGGTATCCGAGAGGGAGTCATCCGAGACAGAGTCATCTTCATTGGACGATGACCCCTCCTTGTCTCAGCTAGTCGAGGGAGGAGGTGACAGATTCTTTTGTAGGGTTACCCCGGCAGGTGTGGAGGTGTTGGAGGGATGGTCAGGATGGTGACGGTGGAACTCAGTGATCAGCTGCTTGTCCATGATGTGTTGAGCTGGAACCCAGGACCTTTCCTCTGGACCATATGCCTCCCAGTTGACAAGATACTGCAGGCCTTTACCCCGACGGTGGGAATGCAGCAGATGACGGACAGAATAGACCAGCCCTCCATCAATGAACTGGGGTGGTGGAGGTGGATTTGCCAGCACAAAGGTGCTCTCCCGGACCGGCTTGACCCTGGAGATGTGGAAGGTTGGATGTATACACATGGACCAAGGGAGCTGGAGTCTAACAAGTTGATGACCTTCTGGATACAAAATGGACTAATGAATCGGGGTGCCAGTCTCTTGGACTCCGCCTGCGGTCGTAGCATACCAGTCGCTGCTCTGGCCTGGACCCAAGTTCGACGGCAGCAGTGGATGAAGTCCTGAACGGACAGGCAGGAAGTCTCTTTCTCTAGAGCAGGAAACAGCAGTGGCTGGAACCTGTAGGCACATTGGAACGAGGATAGGCCTGAGGCGGAGCTGGTCAAAGTGTTGTGGGCATACTCAAACCACAGTAACTGCTGGGACCAGGAAGATGGATGTTTTGAGACCATGCACCATAGAGCAGTCTCCATTTCCTGGTTTATCCTTTCAGTCTGGTCGTTGGACTGGGGGTGGAATCCAGATGACAGACTGATGGTGGCCCCTATGAGTTTGCAAACTTCCCTCCAAAAAATAGATGTAAACTGAGGTCCCCTGTCCCAGACTAGATCAGTGGGGAGACCATGAAGTCGAAAGATGTGCTTGAGGCCAATTCTGCTGTTTCCTTGGCCAAAGGGAGTGTGGTCAAGGGTATGAAATGGGCCATCTTGCTAATTGGATGGGGGTAGACTGGTAACAAAGTCCAGGGACATGTGGGACCAGGGACAATGAGGTACAGGTAGTGGTTGCAGGAGCCCGGCGGGGGCATGTCGTGAAGGTTTATGCTGATTGCAGACAGGGCAGGCATTAACAAACTCCCGGGTGTCCTCCTCCAGAGTTGCCCACAAAAACCTTCGCTTCAGGACTTCCCTTGTGTGCTGAATACCTGTGTGGCAAGAAAGTCTGGAGCTGTGGGCCCATTGCAGGACATCTGATCTGAGAGGCTGAAGGACAAACAGGCAATCCAGCCTTGCGTAGCTCTGCTGAAAACAGCTGAAAGGAAGAGCAGGCTGGAGTACATCTCTCCCACTCGGCCATTCCCCACAGACAAGCCCTTTCTGTCAGGTGGTTAATAGTAAAAGCCACCTTAGCTTCCTCAGAGGCAAATGTGTGGGGTTGCAGCAAAAACAGGATGGAACGGTTTGTGAGATAAGGGTTGCAACCCTCCAGGCCCCCGATTCCTACCAGGGTGGGAGCTGGAGTAGGTGGCTGGGGAGCAGGAGAAGGAACCAGGGCTGCTGGTGGAGTTAGCAATGCTGCTAGCTGCTGGACATGAGATGCTAATGCCTGCTCATGTGCTGCTGCAGATTGGTGCGCTTCCAGTGCCATCGTGGCATCGTGCTGCTGGAGAACTCCTTCAACTGTCTCCAGCCGAGAAGATGAGGAAGAATGGTGTGCTGGGTCCATGACTGGCCAGATTGTACTGTAACAGTATTGTACTGTAACACTATAATCTGGTCAGAGACAAGCTACAGTACCGTTGGGGAACAGGCAGGGGATGTGGTTGAGGAGGCAGTAACCGGTAACCAGCAGAACAGGCAGACAAATCCAAGAGGGTCAGGCAGAAGGAGAGTCCAAAGACGGAAGTTAACAGGCCATAAACCGGAGAGTTCTGTCCACAAATATAACAAAATCCATAGGTGACTGGCAGGCTCAGAGTCAGGGACGGAAGGCAGGTTGGCTTACCAGGGAGTAGGCAGAGCGGGTAGGTTGAGAAAGGCAAAGATGACTAGAGCTTCAGCAGAGTCCAGGGAGGCAGAGGCAGGACAGCAGCTTGTGGCTGCAGGCAAGGAACTAGAGAACACAGAGAAATGAAATGAGTCCTCAAAAAACACAGAAGGCTCCAGATAAATATACTAGTAGAATTACTAGAGATGGCTGTAGTCATTACCACTGTAGCAGAACAGACAATCTGGCGAAGAGTGAGGGAAGGGCCAAAGCTTATATCCTGGTACTGATGAGGTGATGAGAAGCAGGTGTGCCACCATGACCACAAGCTATACCCCGTCTCTGTCAAGAGAAAAAACACACAGGGAGGAGATGGTAAAAACGCAGACAAGGAAACATTAGGAAAACACTGGGAAAACACAGGTGGCCACAGGCAGACTGTGACAAGTTAGTGTCTTTTATATTTTGTAGAGCTCAAGTACAGTGCATGATAGAAAGGTCTACAGGACAGTAGAGCAAATACCACCTCAGTCAAATGAGGATGACACTAATGGCAGTGATGATGAATGGCTGCCAGTAATGACAAATGCTAGCAGTAGTGACAGTGGAGCTGAGGATGCTGAGGGAACTGAGGATGCAAAGAATCTAAGGAGTCAGGAGCAAGGTTCAATATTTTTAAATTGCACTGAACAGTATTAAAATATGTGAACACATCAGTTTAACATTATTACAAATTCATATTATTAACATAATATATAACATAATATATAATTGTATTGATTGGTTTGTTAAATACATAGCTCCTCAGTTGAAAACTCAAATGCATGCAGTCTACCTGAGTGGATGTGAGAAACTCCTTGAAAAAAATGTGTTTTAAAAATATGAAGTTCAATTTTTTTTTTCATGCCTAAAGAAGAAAGGGTTAAGTAAATGTACTCAGTTACTTTCCACGACTGGCCTTCAGGTTTCCAACATCCTGATCCGTCAGTGCTTCACCTGAACTAAGTTGCTGAGCATCAGAAACACAGAGGAGACTGAAGAAAAAAGAACCTCACACCTCACAGTAAGGACTCCTCTGGATTCAGACTGAAACCTGTGCTGCCATCTAGTGGTTGTTACAGGCTCTGCTACACCCTGTACAACACACAGTCGAACATTTCACCTGTCTGAAATATCACAGTACTCATAGTGGTGAGTGGAGCTGCAGTATGTTGGACTAACACACAGCATGGAGCACCACATCATCTACAGCACAGACCAGAGCCACCACACAGGAAGCCAGGATATATACACTGAGTCCTGTACTATAACTTCCTCTGAATGTGAACAGAAGTGATAAATGTGCTTCTGAGAACCAGCAGAATCTGGAGTAAACCTGTGTGTGTTGACCGTCATGGTCCCTGCAGTTGTCAACTAGTTAAAATGGAGAAACTATGGGAAATAAAATGTTTCCTGGTCATTTCACTAGTTTAAAGTCTTTACCTTTGTGCTGTGGAGGTGTAATGAACCCTGATAACATGGGAGGAAATGAGGGTTTCTCAGTCCCTCTGTGTGTCAGGCTCAGAGTGAGCTGAAGTTATGGACTAACAAAGCTCTCAGTGTCGCTCAGAGGGAGGTGGTGTTGGTTGGTGTTTGTGAACAGAAACATTGAGGAATAAGGTTGCAAAATTCTGGGAATTTTTAAAATAGGAAACTTTCCATGGGAATTCAGGGGAATATATGGGAATTCAAGGGAACAGATGGGAATCAATGGGAATAAACTGGAAATTAGCAAAATTGCAGGTTAGCCTGTAACGAGGAACTTAAATGTAGTTGAAAAAACAAGCATAATGTTGGTTAGAACAACCAGATTTAATGCAAATTCAGGTGAATCTCCCCTGCACTGTGTATTCTTCCATCACATGCACAGATCGTTTCTAGAATCCTGCTCACCACAGCAGGACTACTGCATCTGAGCCCATGGACCACATCCAGTCAAGTCAGTTTGTGCCTTGCAAAAGTATTCACCCTCCTTGGCATTTTTTGTTTTCTGTTGCCTCACAACCTGGAATTAAAGTGGATTGTTTGATGGTTTGCATCATTTCATTTCCAGAACATGCTTGCAACTTTGAAGATGTGATTTCTTTTTTATTGAGAAGCAAACAACAAATATCTCAAAATAACAGAAAACTTCAATGTGCATAACTGTTCACCCCCCTAAAGTCAGTACTTTGTAGAGCCACCTTTTGTGGCAATTACAGCTGCAAGTTGCCTTGGATAAGTCTCTATGAGCTTGCCACATCTAGCCACAAAGATTTTTGCCCATTCCTCAAGGCAAAACTGCTCCAGTTCCTTTAAGTTGGATGGGTTCTGCTTGTGAACAGCAATCTTCAAGTCTGACCACAGATTCTCTATTGGATTAAGGTCTGGGCTTTGACTAGGCCATTCCAACACCTTCAAATGTTTCCCCTTAAACCACTTGAGTGTTGCTTTTGCAGTATGCTTAGGGTCATTGTCCTGCTGGAAGGTGAACCTCCATCCCAGTCTCAAATCACTGGCAGACTGAAACAGGTTTTGCTCAAGAATGTCCCTGTATTTAGCACCATCCATCTTTCCTTCAATTCTGACCAGTCTCCCAGTCCCTGCTGCTGCAAAACATCCCCACAGCATGATGCTGCCACCACTATGTTTCACTGTGGGGATGGTGTTCTTGGGGTGACAAGATGTATTGGGTTTTCGCCAGACATAGTGTTTTCCTTGGTGACCAAAAGGTTTAATTTTAGTCTCATCTGACCAGAGCACCTTCCTCCATACATTTAGGGAGTGTCCCACATGCCTTTTGGCAAACTCAAAACGCTCTTATTTTTATCTCTAAGTAATGGCTTTTTTTCGTCACTATTCCATAAAGCCCAGCTCTGTGGAGTGTACAGCTTATTGTGGTGCTATGGACAGATACTCCAGCATCTGCTGTGGAACTCTGCAGCTCCTTTAGGGTTATCTTTGGTTTCTGTGTTGCCTCTCTGATTAATGCCCTCCTTGCTCGGTCCGTGAGCTTTGGTAGCCGGCCCTCTCTTGGCAGGTTTGTTGTGGTCCCATGTTCTTTCCATTTAATGATGATGGATTTGATGGTGCTCCAGGGGATCATCAAAGATTTGGATATTTTTTTGTAACCCCATCCTGACTTGTACTTTTCTACAACTTAATCCCTGACTTGTTTTGAGAGCTCCTTGGTCTTCATGTTTGTTTGTTTTTTTGTTTTTTTTAGTGTTGCCTGTTGCTTAGCGGTGTTGTAGCATCTGGGTTCTTTCAGAAAAGGTGTATATATACACTGACAGATCATGTGACACTTAGATTGCACACAGTGGACTTGATTTCACTAATTATGTGACCTCTGAAGGTAAATGGTTGCACCAGAACTTTGTAGGGGCTTCATAGCAAAGGGGGTGAGTACCTATGCACACACCAATTTTCAGTTTTTCATTAAAGGAAATAGACAATATACATATTTTTTTCTCAGTTCACTTCACCAACTTAAACTATTTGGCGCAGATCAATCACATAAAATTCAGATTACAAAACATTTAATTTACAGGTTGCAATGTAACAAAATATGTAAAATGCCAAGGGGAGTGAATACTTTTGCAAGGCACTGTATTTGATTTATGGTATTAAAGTTTAATGAGCAAATTAAAATAAAATTAAAGAAAGAAAAAAGAAGAAGAAGAAAAAAAATGTGTTTATACAATAGCTGGCTGGTAAATCAGAGATGCTAAATGTGAGCAAACTAACACCATTTCATTAACAGTTTAAGAGGCTAGCTGTCAGGGTGCTAGCACAGCTGGCTCAACTGTGATGCCGTTTTCTGCCTTCTGTCAGTGTTCTGTTCATTCAAGAATGTAGGTTATAGTCTGATTTAGCAGCTGACTGAGAAGTGTTCATCTGCTCATCTAGTCTGTTTTTATTTATTTATCCAGCATCTATCATGAAATATTTTACAAATTTCTTACCTACAATATTTTCAGAATTCCTCAGCTTAACTTCCCAGGGAAAGTTTCAGGAAAGTTTCCACAAATGTACCCCTTTTTAACCCTACTGAGGAAACAAACACATGAGCATCAAAGGAGAGTTGGAGCATCGTGTTGGGCTGTTTGACAGCTGGAAATGAAAACACTTTCAACTGAGATGTAAGAAGGCTGTTAGGGTTGGTTTAATTAGTTTAAAGGGAAATGGCTCAGACACACTTAGAGCAAGGTTTGTGATAAGTGTTTATGTTGAAGCTGTGAAGAAACTCTGAGACTGTAAACTGTTTTCATAATGTGACACTGAAAGTTCTTGTGTTTTGTTTCTGTTAATGGAAAGCTGCACACCCAGCAAGCTTAATACATAATTTGTGTAGTGTATAACTATGCAAACACAGCGGAAAAGGATGTTTACACCTGTGTGCAGCTCAAAATGACACCACGTATCCTGATGATAAAATAATGTAGCTGTCACAGCCTCTGCTGTGACTGATGACAGGGACTGTTACAACAAGCACGAAAATGTCAGTAATCTGATTTCCTAAGGCAGCTCCATAAAAAGAACACTTCAGGCTTCTTCCTGTACATTGATCTAATCCACAGAGACTGGAAGAACTGGACTGAGGTTTCACTGACTTTCTCCATCAGCACTGTAAATGGTTAGTGAGTGAGTGCAATAAAGACATTCAAGGTTATAACTGTTTGTTCAGCTGAAGCTCGTTGTGTTTGTCTGTAGTTGTGACTTAGATGATGATCCTGTCACATTTTATGACCAGTTAAAGCAGAAAACCAGGTTATTCCACAGGATTCACTGACTTGCTAATTAAAAAAAACCTTCTCCAGTGCTGTTTATAAATATTTTCCTCTGATCAGCAGGAGTAAAGACTGACTGGAGTTAAAGAGAAAGAGGGGTGATGTAATGAAAAGTGCTGCTATGATGCTGTTTGTTTCCCTGTTTCAGCTAAAGTTGATCTAGGGTGTGTGGTGTGTTTGATTTATTGTTATGCTCATGAGTGTATAACTTCAGTATTAAGTGAATTGGTGTGATCAGCACAGGGTGTCCCCACTGAGTTTAATCAGGATTTCTCTGAAACAATTGAGTTATGGCCAGTTTCGGGTTAGGGTAACCCTAACCCTAACTTGGTGTGTATGTTCAGGAGACAGAGTAGGATGTCCCCAGTGAGTTTAATCAGATTTTGGTTAATACCCCAGATCATGTGCACTGACACTTTAGAATTTCTGTCCAAATTGGTTTTAGGTGTTTGTAGGTTGGACTCAAAATGCTTTGGTAGACCTGTTTCCAAACACGGACTAAAATTATCTACCAAGATTTCTGATGATTGGACAATTTAGACAATGTCCTGCTAAGCCCCGCCCTTGGCAACATTTCGTGATTGATGGTGGCCATGGGGCTCCTTCCAGCACATGACAGTCAAAAAGACATCAGATAATAATAATAATAATAATAATAATAATAATAAATAGTGAATTTCAGGTGATGTGAATTTTGTCCCAACAATTCCCACCATGAACAGTAGTAGTAATAATAAAGGAAAGAACATTTGAATATTTTACTGAGCAGAGTTTTAAATGATTTATATCCCTGACCCTGATCTGGTTTAAACTTGCTCCCTATGAAAACTTTACAGTAAAATGTATCTAACCATCACTTCCAAAGTTCTTATTGTTCAAGATGCTGCATGACAATCATCAGGCCCACTGACACCAGCAGAACTATCTTGCCTCCCTCCTCCTGAATTTTAGGTGCTGTGAGGTTTATAACAAAAGGGCTGAGTTTACACCAGAAGAGAAGTGAGATCAGTGCTCTCTGACTGTGTGACTCAGGATTCAGGTCAGACCACAGCACAACTACATCATGTGGACATATTGTTCATGTTCTGGACAGCCATCAGCATTGTGCCACACTTTGGATAGAAACTTCTTTTCAGGAAATACCAAGTCTTCGTCAAGAACTGATGAACAGGTTTTATTTTCTGGGAGTATTCCTGAAGGTAGTATGGGAGTATCTCTCAGCTGATGAGCTGGGACAGTATAAAGACAGCTGCTTGTTTCAGGAGGAGCAGCAGCACAGTTTGTTGGCATAAAACCATAAATGATCCTGAGAGGAAGGCACCTTTGTTATTTGGAGGTTGAAATCATTAATGTGTTTTTATGTATTAAACCAGGACCTGAACCAAGAGCTGTGAGAGACTGAACAGAACCAGAAAACACATATAAAGCTATAGTCATTACAAGAGGAGACTGACTCTGACTACATGTCCTACCTACTTACTGACTGGTATGAACTGTAGGCCTGAACTGGGCTGTAGATATAGAACTAGTCTGAAGTAGAACACAGGAGACTGCTGCAGGATGGAGCTTTATTCAGATGGCAACATACAGGGAATGTGTGTGTGTGTGTGTGCATGTGTGTGTCCACCACAGTTGGTTAATGAGAGCACACTCCTTTGAATGCTACCTTCACATTCTTCTTCTCTTTCCTGCAGAAAAAAAACAGCAGATGACATTAGAACATTGTAGTTTGATGTACGTGTGTGTGTGTGTGTGTGTGTGTGTGTGTGTGTGTGCGTGCGTGTGTGCTCGCGTGTATGTGTGTGTGTATGTGTGTGTACTTATAGATGTGTGTTACCTGTTGTGCAGGCAGAGAACACACTCTGTGCCATAGGTGGTCCCATCACTGCCACAGACTGGATCAAACTCCTTGGTGCAGGGTCCTTCATACTTGCCGCAGGCAGCCTGGACACAGGCAGGTGGTCACATGGTTATTGATGAGCCACATAGTTATTGATCAGTCACTCAGATTGATATCAGCAAATATCAGAAACACCTCTTGGATGATGCAGTTCAACTCAGCAGCAACTCAGACTGGATTCACCTGAGGATTCATTACAGGATTGACATAGATTTAATACTGGCTGCACCTAATAAACTGACCACTGACTAAATGCACAACATCAGTGGAGGTTAAAGGTCACTGAGAAGAGCCAGGTGGTTACATGCTGGATCAGTTCAGGATCTCAACAGTTTAAAGCAGCAGTGTGTAGGATTTAGTGACCTCTAGTGGTGAGAACACAGATTGCCAACTGAATACTCGTCCCCTGAACTTTCCCTCTCTGAGCGTGTTGGAGATTCTGCAGTGGCCGTCAGGTGACAAAATGGTGTCAACTTCCATGTCAATTACTCTGTCAAGAAAACTAAATATTTTATTGATGTTATTATTGATGTGAGGTGGTGTCACATTTTGTTGTCACAGCTGTGTTCATCTCTTCTCCTGAGCAGAGGAGACAGGCTGACGACTTGTTATATTAAGCCCATGAAAATCTCCCATAACTGTTATTAAGATTTTAAATCATAGATGAACAGATATTGACCCCAAACGTCTGAACATGATGACAGTGTCTCTGACGCTGATGACAGGGAAGCTAGTCCGAGTTCTCTGCGAGTTTATAGTGGATTATTATCAGTTATTATACCACTACATGAACCCACCCTGCAAGAAAACCTACCACATCATAACAGTCACCCCAGGTGAAACACTGTATATTTAGATATTGCATTTAGTTGTCTGTTGATTGTGCTGACGTGCTGACATGCTAACGTGCAGCGTGACGTGCAACGTGTTTCAGATTGCTGTCTGTCTCAGTTTATATCATTTTTCTCTTACCAACACTACATCTGTGTCTTCATCACCAACTTAATCTGCACATTCACAGTAACAGAAGTTGCTAATTCACCCTCAACTCTTTTATTCTGTGCGACTCTTTCGCCACTTCTACACCGATTCACACTATCCTCTGCTAGTGACTTTAGCTGAACTGCTAGCCATGGCTTCTTGCTCTCCTTCTCCCTCTCCTGCTCTCTCTTGCTCTACGTGTCAGATGCTCAGTTACTCCTCTGCCTCATTTAATGATGATGGTATGTGTAATAAATGTAGTTCGTTTACTGTGCTTGAGGCAAGGCTTAGTGAATTAGAGACCTGGCTCTGCACCATGGAAGCAAATTCAGTAGCTCGTGCTAGCCAGCCCCCCATAGTCAGTGCAGACCAACCAGGCATAGCTCCTGTTAGCATTGCTGCGGCAGTTCCTGAGCAGGCTGGCTGGGTGACTGTTTGTAAGGACAGGCATAGTTGGAGGCAAAAGCCCACTGCTGATCACCATTCAGTTCACATTTCAAACAGATACCCCCCACTTAGCGACACACCCGCTAAGGAGCAAACTCTGGTGATTGGCAACTCCATTCTGCGGAACGTGAAGATAGCGACACACCAGCAACCATAGTTTAAATTCCTGGGGCCAGAGTGGGTGACCCAGAATGATATCTAAAGCTGCTGACTAAAGATAAACATAAATATGGTTCGTCTGCACTAATGACACCTGACTATGCCAGTCAGAGCTCACTAAAGTTAATGTTGAGTCGATGTGTAAGACAACGTCGGACACCGCAGTTTTCTCTGGTCCCCTGCCCAATCTCACCAGTGATGACATGTATAGCCGCATGTCTTCACTCAACCTCTGGCTGTCGAGGTGGGCTTTATAGAAACTTGGAGCTCATCTGAGGGAGTCATGGTCTGGTATGGTATGGAAGAGACATTATTCATCCCACTTTCAGTCATCCCCTCATTACCCCATAGAGACTGTACCTGCCCCCCCCGATCACTTAAATTAACTAAATCAAGGCACCGGCCATGGAGATGGGGTTGCAGCCATTTTCGACTCCAGTTTACTAATTAACCTAAACATAAAATCAATTATAACTCATTTGAAAGCCTTGTTCTTAGTCTGTCACACCTAAGGTAGAAAACACTAATTGCTATTAATTGCTAGTAACTCTCGAACCTGTACACTAAGACAAATATCACACTTGAAATGGCATACTACCAAACTGAAGGAATCCTGCTTCACCTGGCAAGATAGCATTAAAATGTGTAAGAAGGCCCTCTGTAATCCCAGAACTGCCTATTACTCATCATTAATAGAGGAAAATAAGAACAACCCTAGGTTTCTTTTCAGCACTGTAGCCAGGCTGACAGAGAGTCACAGCTTTATAGATCCATATAGATCTAAAATGTTTACTATTAGAAACAACATTCATCACCGCCTGCATTCAACCAGCACTGATTTATCTCAAAACACAGGATACTAGTAACAGCTGCGAAACCTGACCTAGACTGTTTTTCTCCCATTTGCCTCCACCAGCTAACCCCAACTATTTCTTCATCTAAACCTTCAACCTGTCTCTTAGACCCCATCCCAACTCAAGGAGCTTTGCTCTTAATATGCAGTTCTGTATTGGATATGTTAAATCTGTGAACATGAACAAGCTATGTGCCACATCCATCTGTGAACCTCTCAAAACCTCTTTCTGAAAAAGACTACTCTCGATCCAGACATATTAGCCAACTATAGATCTATATCTAACCCCCCCTCTCTTTCTGAGATCCTGGAGAAAGCAGTTGCAAAACAGTTGTGTGACTTTCTACAGGACAATAGTTTGAGGATTTTCAGTTGGGATTTAGATGTATCATAGCACAGAGACAGCACTCAAAAAGTTACAAATGATCTCCTAATTGTATCAAACAATGGACTTGTTTCTGTATTTGTCTTGTTTGATCTCAGTGCTGCTTTGGATACGATTGACCATCACATCCTTTTACAGAGACTAGAGCACTTTATTGGCATTAAAAGAACCACACTAAACTGGTCCTATCTATCTCATAGGCTTCAGTTTGTACATGTTAACAACAACTCCTCCATGTACACAGAAGTTAGACACAGAGTTCCACAAGGGTCAGTGCTTGGACCAATTCTATTCACCTTGTATATGCTTCCCTTGTGCAACATTATCATGAATCACTCCATAAACTTCCATTGTTATGCAGATGATACAAAACTATATTTATCAGTGAAACCTAATGAAACCAATCAGTTAGCTAAACTTCAGGCACGCCTCAGGGACATTAAGACTTGGATGACAAGCAACTTTCTACTACTGAACTCAGACAAAACCAAAGTTATTGTACTTGGCCTCAAACACCTCAGAAATACATTTTCTAATGATGTAGTGATGCTAGATGGCATTGGCCTGGCCTCCAGCTCCACTGTAAAGAATCTTGGAGTTATCTTTGACCAGGATATGTCCTTTAACTCACACATAAAACAAACTTCTAGGACTGCCTTTTTTCACCTGCGTAATATTGCCAAAATCAGACATTTTCTGTCTCAAAAGGATGCAGAAAAACGAGTCCATGTATTTGTTACTTCCAGGCTGGACTATTGTAATTCATTATTATCAGGCTGCCCCAACAAGTCTCTAAAGACTCTGCAGTTGATCCAAAATGCTGCAGCACGATTACTGACAGGAACTAGAAAAAAAGACTGTATTTCTCCTGTGTTAGCCTCTCTACATTGACTCCCAGTCAAATCCAGAATAGAATTTAAAATCCTCCTCCTCACCTACAAAGCCCTTAATGGTCAGGCACCTTCATACCTTAAAGATCTCATAGTTCCCTACAA